>NC_091989.1:186327308-186627308 GCF_044704955.1 Pristiophorus japonicus
ACATGATTCGCGCCTGATTTTTAGGAGCAACTGGTGGAGAACGGACTATTTTAGAAATCGCAATTCTCCACATTTTTTTTTCTGCAGTTCTAGTCAGGTAGAACAGTTCTAGTTTAGAACAGAATTTTTTTCTTCAAAAGGGGCGTGTCCGGCCACTGACGCCTGATTTGAAAGTTTCCACAGTGAAAATGTATCCAAACTAAACTAGAATGGAGCAAGTGAAGATTTTTGTAGAACTGAAAAAACCTGTTCTACACATTAAAAAATCAGGCGCAGGTTACAAATCAGGCGTCCAGAACGAGGTGGGGGGAGTCAATTAAATTCGACAATAAATCCTTATTAAAAATATTACACAAATAAATCCAACCTGAATAAACATTTATAAGCCAAGAAAAGATTAAATAAATCATCTAGCTACCTGTGTGGAAAGTGCTTCAGCCAGGGAGAATTCTGCAGCCGTTCGTGTCGCTGAGCGGGAGGGGAGAGAGAAGAGAGAGAGGAGAGGAGGGAGGGAGAGAGAGAGAGAGAGAGGGGGAGGGAGAGAGAGAGAGAGAGAGAGGGGAGGAGAGAGAGAGGGGGGAGGGAGAGAGAGAGAGGGGGGGGAGGGAGGGAGAGAGAGAGAGGAGAGAGAGAGAGAGAGAGAGGGAGAGGAGGGAGGAGAGGAGAGACGGGGGGAGGAGAGAGAGAGAGAGGGGGAGGGAGGAAGAGAGGGGGGAGGGAGGGAGAGAGAGAGGGGAGAGAGAGAGAGAGAGAGAGGGGAGGGAGGGAGAAAGAGGGGGGAGGGAGAGAGAGGGGGGCAGGAGAGAGAGGGGGTGGGAGAGAGAGGGGGTGAGGGAGAGAGGGGGGGAGGGAGAGAGAGGGGGGGAGGAGAGAGAGGGGGGGAGGGAGGGGGAGCGAGAGAGAGAGAGAGAGGGGGGGAGAGAGAGGGAGGGGGGGAGAGAGAGGGAGGGGGGAGATAGAGGGAGGGAGGGAGAGAGAGGGAGGGAGAGAGAGAGGGAGGGAGGGGGAGAGAGAGAGGGGAGAGAGAGAGAGGGGGAGGAAGGGAGAGAGAGAGGGGAGGGAGAGAGAGGAGAGAGAGGGAGGAAGGAGAGAGAGAGAGCGGGGGGAAGAGAGAGAGCGGGGGGGGAAGAGAGAGAGCGGGGGGGAGCGAGAGAGAGAGCGGGGGGGGGGAGAGAGAGAGAGAGAGCGGGGGGGAGAGAGAGAGAGCGGGGGGGGAGAGAGAGAGAGCAGGGAGGGGAGAGAGAGAGCGGGGGGGAGAGAGAGAGGGAGGGGAGAGAGAGCGGGGGGGGAGAGAGAGCAGGAAAGAGAGGGGGAAAGAGAGTGGGGGAAAGCGAGGGGGAAGAGAGGGAGGGGAGAGAGGGGGGAGAGCGGGGGGGGGAGAGAGAGCGGGGGAGGGAAAGAGAGGGGGGAGAGAGAGGGGGGAGAGGGGGGGAGAGGGGGGAGAGGTGAGGGAGCGGGGGGATAGAGAGTGGGGGAGGAGAGAGAGCGGGGGGGAAGAGAGCGGGGCGGGGGGGAAGAGAGCAGGGGGGGAAGAGAGAGGGGTCGGGGAACAGGAGCACGGGTCGGGTCGGGTCGGGGCGGGTGGAGCGGGTGTCGGGTCGGGTCGGGGCGGGGGAGGGGGTGTCGGGTCGGGTCGGGGGGGAGCGGGTGTCGGGTCGGGTCGGGGCGGGGGGAGCGGGTGTCGGGTCGGGTCGGGGGGGGGGGGTGTCGGGTCGGGGTCGGGTCAGGGGGGAGCGGGTGTCGGGTCGGGTCGTGGGGGGAGGAAGCGGGTGTCGGGTCGGGTCGGGTCAGGGGGAGCGGGTGTCGGGTCGGGTCAGGGGGGAGCGGGTGTCGGGTCGGGTCAGGGCGGGGGGAGCGGGTGTCGGGTGGGTCGGGTCGGGGGGAGCGGGTGTCGGGTCGGGTCGGGGCGGGTGTCGGGTCGGGTCGGGTCGGGTCGGTCGGGGGGAGCGGGTGTCGGGTCGGGTCGGGGGGGAGCGGGTGTCGGGTCGGGTCGGGGCGGGGGGAGCGGGTGTCGGGTCGGTCGGGTCAGGGGGGAGCGGGTGTCGGGTCGGGTCGTGGGGGGAAGCGGGTGTCGGGTCGGTCGGGGTCAGGGGGAGCGGGTGGGGTCGGGTCAGGGGGGAAGCGGGTGTCGGGTCGGGTCGGGTCAGGGGGGAGCGGGTGTCGGGTCGGGTCGGGGGGGGGAAGCGGGTGTCGCGGTCGGGTCAGGGGGAGCGGGTGTGGGTCGGGGTCGGGGCGGGTCAGGGGGAGCGGTGTGGGTCGGGTCGGGGGGGAGCGGGTGTCGGGTCGGGTCGTGGGGGGGAGCGGGTGTCGGGTCGGGTCGGGTCAGGGGGAGCGGGTGTCGGGTCGGGTCAGGGGGGAGCGGGTGTCGGGTCGGGTCGTGGGGGGGGAGCGGGTGTCGGGTCGGGGCGGGGCGGGGGGAGCGGGTGTCGGGGCGGGCGTGGGGGGGGGAGCGGGTGTCGGGTCGGGTCAGGGGGGAGCGGGTGTCGGGTCGGGTCGTGGGGGGAGCGGGTGTCGGGGTCGGGGCGGGGGGAGCGGTGTCGGGTCGGGTCGTGGGGGGAGCGGGTGTCCGGGTCGGGTCAGGGGGGAGCGGGTGTCGGGTCGGGTCAGGGGGGAGCGGGTGTCGGTCGGTCGTGGGGGGAGCGGGTGTCGGGTCGGGTCGGGCGGGGGGGAGCGGGGTGTCGGGTCGGGTCTGGGGGGGGGGAGGTGGCGGGTCGGGTCAGGGGGGGCGGGTCGGGTAGGCGTGGGGGGGGAGCGGTGTCGGGTCGGGTCCGGGGCGGGGGGAGCGGGTGTCGGGTCGGGTCGGGGGGGCGGGTGTCGGGTCGGGTCAGGGGAGCGGGTGTCGGGTCGGGTCGGGTGGAGCGGGGTCGGGTCAGGGGAGCGGGTGTCGGGTCGGGTCAGGGGGGAGCGGGTGTCGGGTCGGGTCAGGGGGGAGCGGGTGTCGGGTCGGGTCGGGGGGGGGGAACGGTGTCGGGTCGGGTCGTGGGGGGGAGCGGGTGTCGGGTCGGGTCAGGGGGGAGCGGGTGTCGGGTCGGGTCAGGGGGGAGCGGGTGTCGGGTCGGGTCGTGGGGGGGGGAGCGGGTGTCGGGTCGGGTCGGGGTGGAGCGGGTGTCGGGTCGGGTCAGGGGGGAGCGGGTGTCGGGTCGGGTCGGGGTGGAGCGGGTGTCGGGTCGGGTCAGGGTGGAGCGGGTGTCGGGTCGGGTCAGGGGGGAGCGGGTGTCGGGTCGGGTCGGGGTGGAGCGGGTGTCGGGTCGGGTCGGGGTGGAGCGGGTGTCGGGTCGGGTCAGGGGGGAGCGGGTGTCGGGGCGGGGCGGGAAGTGGGGGGGGAAGCGAGTGTCGGGTCGGGGGCGGGGAGCAGGAGCTGGCCGTGGGAGGAGCCCCAGTGAGGCCATTGGGCCAGGGCTAGGGGCTGCGTGCTTCGGGCCCCTCCTACACAGTTCGGCGCCTGGAGCTACTGCACTTGCGTGCCGACTGTAGCGCGCATGTGCAGAGGTCCCGGCACTGTTTTCAGCGCAGGGACCAGGCTCCGCCCCCCACAGCTCCTGCTGCGCTGCGCCGAGGGCCACAGGACCTGCAGGGAGGTGGAGAATACCGAGGATTTTTTTAGACGCCGTTTTAGGCGCGAAAAACGGGCGCCCAGCTCGGAGTGGCGCCCGTTTTTTTTCTTGTGGAAACTTGGGCCCATAGAAACACAGAAACATAGGGCCCAAGTTTCCACACGATAAAAAACGGGCGCCCCTCCGAGCTGTGTGCCCGTTTTTCGCGCCTAAAACGGCGCCGGAAAAAAAACTCGCGATTCTGGAGCGCCCTGCAGCTCCTTGTCTGTTTGGCGTGGCGCCCAGGGGGGCGGAGCCTACACTCGCACCGATTTTGTAAGTGGGAGGGGGCGGGTACTATTTAAATTAGTTTTTTTCCTGCCGGCAACGCTGCGCGTGCGCGTTGGAGCGTTGACGCACGCGCAGTGTGAAGGAAACATCGGCACTCGGCCATTTTTGTAGTTCTTTGTAGCTGTTTAATTTTTAAACATTTTTTAATAAAAGCACATTGCCATCAGCACATCAGCACTGAGGCTTCCTGCAGCCTTCTCACTGTCTCCCCCCCCCCCGCCGTCTGGAACGAACGAACGAACTTGTGAGGCTGCCTGAAGCACTTTCACACAGGTAGGAAGATGGTTTATTTAATCTTTTCTTTGCTTATAAATGTTTATTCAGGTTGGATTTATTTGTATAATATTTGTAGAAGTATAAATAAGGATTGATTGTAGAATTTAATGACTTCCCTCCCCCGCCCCCACCACCTCGTTCTGGGCGCCTAATTTGAAACCTGCGCCTGATTTTTTAATGTGTAGAACAGGATTTTTCAGTTCTACAAAAATCTTCACTTGCTCCATTCTAAGTTAGTTTGGAGTACGTTTTCACTGTGGAAACTTTGAAATCAGGCGTCAGTGGACGGACTCGCCCCCTTTTGAAGAAAAAAAATTCTGTTCCAAAGTGAAACTGTTCTAACTGACTAGAACTGCAGAAAAAAAATGTGGAGAATTGCGATTTCTAAGAGAGTCCGTTCTCCACCAGTTGCTCCTAAAAATCAAGCGCAAATCATGTGGAAACTTGGGCTCATATTATGTTTCTATGTTTCTATGTTTCTGTGTTTCTATGTTTCTGTGTTTCTGTGTTTCTATTTCTGTGTTTCTGTGTTTCTATGGGCCCAAGTTTCCACAAATTGTGCCTGATTTTTAGGAGCAACTGGTGGAGAACGGACTATCTTAGAAATCGCAATTCTCCACATTTTTTTTTCTGCAGTCTAGTGAGGTAGAACAGTTCTACTTTGGAACAGAATTTTTCCTTCAAAAGGGGGCGTGTCCGGACACAGACGCATGATTTCAAAGTTTCAGCAGTGAAAACTTACTCCAAACCAACTTAGAATGGAGTAAGCTCGAAAAAACCTTGTCTACACTTTAGAAAATCAGGCGTAGGTTACAAATCAGGCGTAGAGAATGGTGGGGGGGGCGGTTTAAAGGGAAGTTTACAAACATTAAACACTTCAGTTTTACAAATAAAGAGCCATTATCAACAATAAATGATAAATACATCAATAAATCAACCAATAAATCAATCAAAAAAAATTAATTAAAAAAATATATATTTTTTAAATCAAGAAATAAAACATTTTCTACTTACCGACTGCAGCACCGGGAGCCCTCCAACAGCGTGCTGGGATGCCCCACCCCTCCCCCAGTGTGTCTCTGTCAGTGTCTCTATCTCTCTGTCTGTCTGTGTGTGTCTCTCACTCTCTGTCTGTCAGTGTGTGTGTATCTGACAGCGAGGGGAGGGGGAGGAGAGGGGTAGAGGGAGAGGGGGTGGGGCAGGGGGTGGGGACAGGGGGAGGCAGAGGGGGAGGGAGGGATGGGGGAGGGCGGAGAAGGGAGAGAGGGGTGGAGGGGGGTGAGAAGGGGGGGAGGGGGGAGAGAAGCGGGGGGGAAAACGGGGGGAAGAGGAGAAGGGGAAGGGGAGAAAAGGGGAAAGGAGAAGGGGGGTGAAGGAGAAAGGGGGGGGACCGGGGTGGGGGAACCGGGGTGGGGGGGTGGAGGCTGAATGGGCCGGGCCCGGCGGCCGGGCCCAAGACTTCGGGCAGGACCCGTCCCCAGCACCAGATTTACAGGTAGGTGGCATTGGGTCGGGTCGGGGTCGGGAGCGCGGGTCGGATTGGGGGGGGTGGGGGGGGCGCGTGGTGGGAGGGAGGGATGTTCGGTTTGGGTTGGGTCCAGTCCGGGGGGTCGGGTCCTGTCCGGTCCGGTGGGTGTGGGAGGAAAGCGGGAGTCGAGTCGGGTCGGGAGGAAGCAGGAGCTGGCCGTGGGAGGCAGCCTTATTCACGCAGCCCCAGTGAGGCCATTCGGCCAGGGATAGCGGCTGCGTGCTTCGGGACTCTCCCACACAGTTTTGGGCATCTGGAGCTACTGCACATGTGCGCCCACTGCAGAGGTCCTGGCACTGTTTTCAGCGCAGGGATCTGGCTCCGCCCCCCCACAGCTCGTGCTGCACCGCGCCCAGCTCCAGAAACCCTGCAGGGAGCCGGAGAATAGGTGAGTTTTTTTTAGCTGCACTTTGTGGCGCAAAAAACGGGCGTCCAGGTCGGGGCTGCGCCGTTCTAGGCACGGCCCGAAACTTGGGCCCATAGAAACACAGAAACAGAGAAACATAGAAACATAGAAACACAGAAACACAGCAACATAGAAACACAGAAACATAGAAACACAGAAACATAGAAAAACAGAAACATAGAAACACAGAAACATAGAAACATAGAAACACAGAAACATAGAAACATAGAAACACAGAAACATAGAAAAACAGAAACACAGAAACACAGAAATATAGAAACACAGAAACATAGAAACACAGAAACATAGAAAATTAGAAACACAGAAACATAGAAACATAGAAACACAGAAACACAGAAACATAGAAACACAGAAACATAGAAACACAGAAACAGAGAAAATTAGAAACACAGAAACATAGAAACATAGAAACACAGAAACACAGAAACATAGAAACACAGAAACATAGAAACATAGAAACACAGAAACATAGAAACACAGAAACACAGAAACATAGAAACATAGAAACACAGAAACATAGAAAATTAGAAACATAGAAACACAGAAACATAGAAACATAGAAACACAGAAACATAGAAACACAGAAACATAGAAACACAGAAACACAGAAACATAGAAACACAGAAACATAGAAACATAGAAACACAGAAACATAGAAACATAGAAACACAGAAACATAGAAACATAGAAACACAGAAACATAGAAACATAGAAACACAGAAACATAGAAACACAGAAACACAGAAACATAGAAACACAGAAACATAGAAACACAGAAACATAGAAACACAGAAACACAGAAACACAGAAACATAGAAACACAGAAACATAGAAACACAGAAACATAGAAACACAGAAACACAGAAACATAGAAACACAGAAACATAGAAACATAGAAACACAGAAACATAGAAACACAGAAACACAGAAACATAGAAACATAGAAACACAGAAACATAGAAACACAGAAACATAGAAATAACAGAAACATAGAAACACAGAAACACAGAAACATAGAAACACAGAAACATAGAAACATAGAAACACAGAAACACAGAAACATAGAAACACAGAAACATAGAAACACAGAAACATAGAAACACAGAAACACAGAAACATAGAAACACAGAAACACAGAAACATAGAAACACAGAAACACAGAAACATAGAAACATAGAAACACAGAAACATAGAAACATAGAAACACAGAAACATAGAAACACAGAAACACAGAAACATAGAAACACAGAAATCACAGAAACATAGAAACACAGAAACATAGAAACATAGAAACACAGAAACATAGAAACACAGAAACATAGAAACATATAAACACAGAAACATAGAAACACAGAAACATAGAAACACAGAAACATAGAAACATAGAAACACAGAAACACAGAAACATAGAAACACAGAAACATAGAAACACAGAAACATAGAAACACAGAAACATAGAAACACAGAAACATAGAAACATAGAAACACAGAAACATAGAAACATAGAAACATAGAAACACAGAAACATAGAAACACAGAAACATAGAAACATAGAAACACAGAAACACAGAAACATAGAAACACAGAAACACAGAAACATAGAAACACAGAAACATAGAAACATAGAAACACAGAAACATAGAAACACAGAAACATAGAAACATAGAAACACAGAAACATAGAAACACAGAAACACAGAAACATAGAATCACAGAAACACAGAAACATAGAAACACAGAAACACAGAAACATAGAAACAGAGAAACACAGAAACATAGAAGCACAGAAACACAGAAACATAGAAACACAGAAACACAGAAACATAGAAATACAGAAACATAGAAACACAGAAACATAGAAACATAGAAACACAGAAGCACAGAAACATAGAAACACAGAAACACAAAGAAACATAGAAACACAGAAACACAGAAACATAGAAACATAGAAACACAGAAACATAGAAACATAGAAACACAGAAACATAGAAACACAGAAACATAGAAACACAGAAACATAGAAACACAGAAACATAGAAACACAGAAACAGAGAAACACAGAAACACAGAAGCATAGAAACACAGAAACATAGAAACACAGAAACATAGAAACACAGAAACACAGAAACATAGAAACACAGAAACATAGAAACACAGAAACATAGAAACATATAAACACAGAAACACAGAAACATAGAAACATAGAAACACAGAAACACAGAAACATAGAAACACAGAAACACAGAAACATAGAAACACAGAAACATAGAAACATAGAAACATAGAAACACAGAAACATAGAAACACAGAAACATAGAAACACAGACACATAGAAACACAGAAACATAGAAACATAGAAACACAGAAACATAGAAACACAGAAACACAGAAACATAGAAACACAGAAACACAGAAACATAGAAACACAGAAACACAGAAACAGAGAAACATAGAAACACAGAAAGATAGAAACACAGAAACATAGAAACACAGAAACACAGAAACATAGAAACACAGAAACATAGAAACACAGAAATCACAGAAACATAGAAACACAGACACATAGAAACATATAAACACAGGAACACAGAAACATAGAAACACAGAAACATAGAAACACAGAAACACAGAAACATAGAAACACAGAAACATAGAAACACAGAAACACAGAAACATAGAAACACAGAAACACAGAAACATAGAAACACAGAAACATAGAAACATATAAACACAGAAACATAGAAACATAGAAACATAGAAACATAGAAATACAGAAACATAGAAACACAGAAACATAGAAACATAGAAATACAGAAACATAGAAACACAGAAACATAGAAACACAGAAACACAGAAACACAGAAACATAGAAACACAGAAACACAGAAACATAGAAACACAGAAATCACAGGAACACAGAAACATAGAAACACAGAAACAGAGAAACACAGAAACACAGAAACATAGAAACACAGAAACACAGAAACATAGAAACACAGAATCATAGAAACACAGAAACACAGAAACATAGAAACACAGAAACACAGAAACATAGAAACACAGAAACATAGAAACATATAAACACAGAAACATAGAAACATAGAAACATAGAAACATAGAAATACAGAAACATAGAAACACAGAAACATAGAAACATAGAAATACAGAAACATAGAAACACAGAAACATAGAAACACAGAAACATAGAAACACAGAAACACAGAAACATAGAAACACAGAAACACAGAAACATAGAAACACAGAAATCACAGAAACACAGAAACACAGACACATAGAAACACAGAAACATAGAAACATAGAAACACAGAAACATAGAAACACAGAAACACAGAAACATAGAAACACAGAAACATAGAAACACAGAAACATAGAAACACAGAAACACAGAAACATAGAAACACAGAAACATAGAAACACAGAAACATAGAAACATAGAAACATAGAAACACAGAAACATAGAAACACAGAAACATAGAAACAGAGAAACATAGAAACACAGAAACATAGAAACACAGAAACATAGAAACACAGAAGCACAGAAACATAGAAACACAGAAACACAGAAACATAGAAACACAGAAACATAGAAACACAGAAACAGAGAAACAGAGAAACACAGAAACATAGAAACACAGAAACATAGAAACACAGAAACAGAATCACAGCAACACAGAAACACAGAAACACAGAAACACAGAAACATAGAAACACAGAAACACAGAAACATAGAAACACAGAAACACAGAAACATAGAAACACAGAAACATAGAAACACAGAAACATAGAAACATAGAAACACAGAAGCACAGAAACATAGAAACACAGAAACACAGAAACATAGAAACACAGAAACATAGAAACACAGAAGCACAGAAACATAGAAACACAGAAGCACAGAAACATAGAAACACAGAAACATAGAAACACAGAAAGACAGAAACATAGAAACATAGAAACAAAGAAACACAGAAACATAGAAATACAGAAACATGGAAACACAGAAACATAGAAACACAGAAACATAGAAACACAGAAACATAGAAACATAGAAACACAGAAACATAGAAACACAGAAACATAGAAACACAGAAACATAGAAACACAGAAACACAGAAACATAGAAACACAGAAACATAGAAACACAGAAACACAGAAACATAGAAACACAGAAATACAGAAACACAGAAACACAGAAACATAGAAACACAGAAACATAGAAACATATAAACACAGAAACACAGAAACATAGAAACATAGAAACACAGAAACACAGAAACATAGAAACACAGAAACACAGAAACATAGAAACACAGAAACATAGAAACACAGAAACATAGAAACACAGAAACACAGAAACATAGAAACACAGAAACACAGAAACATAGAAACACAGAAATCACAGAAACACAGAAACATAGAAACACAGACACATAGAAACACAGAAACATAGAAACATAGAGACACAGAAACATAGAAACACAGAAACACAGAAACATAGAAACACAGAAACACAGAAACATAGAAACACAGACACATAGAAACACAGAAACATAGAAACATAGAAACACAGAAACATAGAAACACAGAAACACAGAAACATAGAAACACAGAAACACAGAAACAGAGAAACATAGAAACACAGAAACATAATAACACAGAAACACAGAAACACAGAAACATAGAAACACAGAAATCACAGAAACATAGAAACACAGACACATAGAAACATAGAAACACAGGAACACAGAAACATAGAAACACAGAAACATAGAAACACAGAAACACAGAAACATAGAAACACAGAAACACAGAAACATAGAAACACAGAAACACAGAAACACAGAAACACAGAAACATAGAAACACAGAAACACAGAAACATAGAAAAACAGAAACATAGAAACATATAAACACAGAAACATAGAAACATAGAAATACAGAAACACAGAAACATAGAAACACAGAAACACAGAAACATAGAAACACAGAAATCACAGAAACACAGAAACGTAGAAACACAGACACATAGAAACACAGAAACATAGAAACATAGAAACACAGAAACATAGAAACACAGAAACACAGAAACATAGAAACACAGAAACACAGAAACATAGAAACACAGAAACAGAGAAACATAGAAACACAGAAACATAGAAACACAGAAACATAGAAACACAGAAACACAGAAACATAGAAACACAGAAACATAGAAACACAGAAATTACAGAAACATAGAAACACAGACACATAGAAACATAGAAACACAGGAACACAGAAACATAGAAACACAGAAACATAGAAACACAGAAACACAGAAAACAGAAACACAGAAACATAGAAACACAGACACCTAGAAACACAGAAACACAGAAACATAGAAACACAGAAACACAGAAACATAGAAACACAGAAACATAGAAACATATAAACACAGAAACATAGAAACATAGAAACATAGAAACATAGAAATACAGAAACATAGAAACACAGAAACATAGAAACATAGAAATACAGAAACATAGAAACACAGACACATAGAAACACAGAAACACAGAAACATAGAAACACAGAAACACAGAAACATAGAAACACAGAAACACAGAAACATAGAAACACAGAAACACAGAAACATAGAAACATAGAAACACAGAAACATAGAAACACAGAAACACAGAAACATAGAAACACAGAAACACAGAAATATAGAAACACAGAAACATAGAAACACAGAAACATAGAAACATAGAAACACAGAAACATAGAAACACAGAAACACAGAAACATAGAAACATAGAAACACAGAAACATAGAAACACAGAAACACAGAAACACAGAAACATAGAAACATAGAAATACAGAAACACTGAAACATAGAAACACAGAAACACAGAAACACAGAAACACAGAAACATAGAAACACAGAAACATAGAAACATAGAAACATAGAAACATAGAAAAATAGAAACACAGAAACATAGAAACATAGAAACACAGAAACATAGAAACATAGAAACACAGAAACACAGAAACACAGAAACATAGAAACACAGAGACATAGAAACATAGAAACACAGAAACATAGAAACATAGAAACACAGAAACATAGAAACATAGAAATACAGAAATACAGAAACACAGAAACATAGAAACATAGAAACACAGAAACACAGAAACATAGAAATACAGAAATATAGAAACACAGAAACATAGAAACATAGAAACATAGAAACACAGAAACATAGAAACACAGAAACATAGAAACACAGAAACACAGAAACATAGAAACACAGAAACATAGAAACACAGAAACACAGAAACATAGAAACACAGAAACATAGAAACACAGAAACACAGAAACATAGAAACACAGAAACACGGAAACACAGAAACACAGAAACATAGAAACACAGAAACACAGAAACATAGAAACACAGAAACACAGAAACATAGAAACATAGAAACACAGAAACATAGAAACACAGAAACACAGAAACATAGAAACACAGAAACACAGAAACATAGAAACACAGAAACACAGAAACATAGAAACATAGAAACACAGAAACATAGAAACACAGAAACATAGAAACATAGAAACACAGAAACATAGAAACACAGAAATGTAGAAACATAGAAACACAGAAACACAGAAACATAGAAACACAGAAACATAGAAACACAGAAACACAGAAACATAGAAACATAGAAACACAGAAACAGAGAAGCATAGAAACACAGAAACATAGAAACACAGAAACACAGAAACATAGAAACACAGAAACATAGAAACCGAAACATAGAAACATAGAAACACAGAAACACAGAAACACAGAAACATAGAAACACAGAAACATATAAACACAGAAACATAGAAACATAGAAACATAGAAACACAGAAACATAGAAACATAGAAACACAGAAACATAGAAACACAGAAACATAGAAACATAGAAACACAGAAACATAGAAACACAGAAACACAGAAACATAGAAACAAAGAAATACAGAAATACAGAAACACAGAAACATAGAAACACAGAAACACAGAAACATAGAAACACATAAACACAGAAACATAGAAACATAGAAATACAGAAACATAGAAACACAGAAACATAGAAACATAGAAACATAGAAACACAGAAACATAGAAACACAGAAACATAGAAACATAGAAACACAGAAACATAGAACATAGAAATACAGAAACACAGAAACATAGAAACACAGAAACATAGAAACACAGAAATCACAGAAACACAGAAACATAGAAACACAGACACATAGAAACACAGAAACATAGAAACATAGAAATACAGAAACATAGAAACACAGAAACATAGAAACACAGAAACACAGAAACATAGAAACACAGAAACACAGAAACAGAGAAACATAGAAACACAGAAACATGGAAACACAGAAACATAGAAACACAGAAACACATACACATAGAAACACAGAAACATAGAAACACAGAAATCACAGAAACATAGAAACACAGACACTTAGAAACATAGAAACACAGGAACACAGAAACATAGAAACACAGAAACATAGAAACATAGAAACACAGAAACATAGAAACACAGAAACACAGAAACATAGAAACACAGAAACACAGAAACATAGAAACACAGAAACACAGAAACAGAGAAACATAGAAACACAGAAACATAGAAACACAGAAACATAGAAACACAGAAATCACAGAAACATAGAAACACAGACACTTAGAAACATAGAAACACAGGAACACAGAAACATAGAAACACAGAAACATAGAAACATAGAAACACAGAAACATAGAAACACAGAAACACAGAAACATAGAAACACAGAAACACAGAAACATAGAAACACAGAAACACAAAAACAGAGAAACATAGAAACACAGAAACATAGAAACACAGAAACACAGAAACACAGAAACATAGAAACACAGAAATCACAGAAACATAGAAACACAGGAACACAGAAACATAGAAACACAGAAACATAGAAACACAGAAACACAGAAACACAGAAACATAGAAACACAGAAACACAGAAACACAGAAACATAGAAACACAGAAACATAGAAACACAGAAACATAGAAACATATAAACACAGAAACATAGAAACATAGAAACATAGAAACATAGAAATACAGAAACACAGAAACATAGAAACACAGAAACACAGAAACATAGAAACACAGAAATCACAGAAACACAGAAACGTAGAAACACAGACACATAGAAACACAGAAACATAGAAACATAGAAACACAGAAACACAGAAATATAGAAACATAGAAACACAGAAACACAGAAACATAGAAGCACAGAAACATAGAAACACAGAAACATAGAAACATAGAAACATAGAAACACAGAAACATAGAAACACAGAAACATAGAAACATAGAAACACAGAAACATAGAAACACAGAAACATAGAAACACAGAAACATAGAAACACAGAAACATAGAAACATAGAAACACAGAAAAATAGAAACACAGAAACATAGAAACATAGAAACACAGAAACATAGAAACATAGAAACACAGAAACACAGAAACATAGAAACACAGAGACATAGAAACATAGAAACACAGAAACATAGAAACATAGAAACACAGAAACATAGAAACATAGAAATACAGAAATACAGAAACACAGAAACATAGAAACATAGAAAAACAGAAACACAGAAACATAGAAATACAGAAATATAGAAACACAGAAACACAGAAACATAGAAACATAGAAACACAGAAACATAGAAACACAGAAACATAGAAACATAGAAACACAGAAACACAGAAATATAGAAACACAGAAACACAGGAACACAGAAACATAGAAACACAGAAACATAGAAACATAGAAACACAGAAACATAGAAACACAGAAACACAGAAACATAGAAACACAGAAACACAGAAACATAGAAACACAGAAACACAGAAACAGAGAAACATAGAAACACAGAAACATAGAAACACAGAAACACAGAAACACAGAAACATAGAAACACAGAAATCACAGAAACATAGAAACACAGACACATAGAAACATAGAAACACAGGAACACAGAAACATAGAAACACAGAAACATAGAAACACATAAACACAGAAACATAGAAACACAGAAACACAGAAACATAGAAACACAGAAACACAGAAACACAGAAACACAGAAACATAGAAACACAGAAACATAGAAACACAGAAACATAGAAACATATAAACACAGAAACATTGAAACATAGAAACATAGAAACATAGAAATACAGAAACACAGAAACATAGAAACACAGAAACACAGAAACATAGAAACACAGAAATCACAGAAACACAGAAACATAGAAACACATAAACACAGAAACACAGAAACACAGAAACATAGAAACATAGAAACATAGAAACACAGAAAAATAGAACCACAGAAACATAGAAACATAGAAACACAGAAACATAGAAACATAGAAACACAGAAACACAGAAACACAGAAACATAGAAACACAGAGACATAGAAACATAGAAACACAGAAACATAGAAACATAGAAACACAGAAACATAGAAACATAGAAACACAGAAACACAGAAACATAGAAATACAGAAATATAGAAACACAGAAACATAGAAACATAGAAACATAGAAACACAGAAACATAGAAACACAGAAACATAGAAACACAGAAACACAGAAACATAGAAACACAGAAACACAGAAACACAGAAACATAGAAACACAGAAACATAGAAACACAGAAACACAGAAACATAGAAACACAGAAACATAGAAACACAGAAACACAGAAACAAAACACAGAAACACAGAAACATTGAAACACAGAAACACAGAAACATAGAAACATAGAAACACAGAAACACAGAAACACAGAAACATAGAAACACAGAAACACAGAAACACAGAAACATAGAAACACAGAAACACAGAAACATAGAAACATAGAAACACAGAAACATAGAAACACAGAAACATAGAAACACAGAAACATAGAAACACAGAAACGTAGAAACATAGAAACACAGAAACACAGAAACATAGAAACACAGAAACATAGAAACACAGAAACATAGAAACACAGAAACATAGAAACACAGAAACACAGAAACATAGAAACACAGAAACATAGAAACCGAAACATAGAAACATAGAAACACAGAAACACAGAAACACAGAAACATAGAAACACAGAAACATATAAACACAGAAACATAGAAACATAGAAACATAGAAACATAGAAACACAGAAACATAGAAACATAGAAACACAGAAACATAGAAACACAGAAACATAGAAACATAGAAACACAGAAACATAGAAACACAGAAACACAGAAACACAGAAACATAGAAACATAGAAACACAGAAACATAGAAACACATAAACACAGAAACATAGAAACATAGAAATACAGAAACATAGAAACACAGAAACATAGAAACATAGAAACATAGAAACACAGAAACATAGAAACACAGAAACATAGAAACATAGAAACACAGAAACATAGAACATAGAAATACAGAAACACAGAAACATAGAAACACAGAAACATAGAAACACAGAAATCACAGAAACACAGAAACATAGAAACACAGAAATCACAGAAACATAGAAACACAGACACATAGAAACATAGAAACACAGGAACACAGAAACATAGAAACACAGAAACATAGAAACATAGAAACACAGAAACATAGAAACACAGAAACACAGAAACATAGAAACACAGAAACACAGAAACATAGAAACACAGAAACACAGAAACATAGAAACACAGAAACATAGAAACACAGAAACACAGAAACACAGAAACATAGAAACACAGAAATCACAGAAACATAGAAACACAGACACATAGAAACATAGAAACACAGGAACACAGAAACATAGAAACACAGAAACATAGAAACACAGAAACACAGAAACATAGAAACACAGAAACACAGAAACATAGAAACACAGAAACACAGAAACACAGAAACATAGAAACACAGAAACACAGAAACATAGAAACACAGAAACATAGAAACATATAAACACAGAAACATAGAAACATAGAAACATAGAAACATAGAAATACAGAAACACAGAAACATAGAAACACAGAAACATAGAAACACAGAAATCACAGAAACACAGAAACGTAGAAACACAGACACATAGAAACACAGAAACATAGAAACATAGAAACACAGAAACACAGAAATATAGAAACATAGAAACACAGAAACACAGAAACATAGAAGCACAGAAACATAGAAACACAGAGACATAGAAACATAGAAACACAGAAACATAGAAACATAGAAACACAGAAACATAGAAACATAGAAATACAGAAATACAGAAACACAGAAACATAGAAACATAGAAACACAGAAACACAGAAACATAGAAATGCAGAAATATAGAAACACAGAAACACAGAAACATAGAAACATAGAAACATAGAAACACAGAAACATAGAAACACAGAAACATAGAAACACAGAAACACAGAAACACAGAAACACAGAAACATAGAAACACAGAAACACAGAAACATAGAAACACAGAAACATAGAAACACAGAAACACAGAAACACAGAAACATAGAAACACAGAAACACAGAAACATAGAAACACAGAAACACAGAAACATAGAAACACAGAAACACAGAAACATAGAAACACAGAAACATAGAAACACAGAAACATAGAAACACAGAAACATAGAAACATAGAAACACAGAAACATAGAAACACAGAAACATAGAAACATTGAAACACAGAAACATAGAAACACAGAAACGTAGAAACATAGAAACACAGAAACACAGAAACATAGAAACACAGAAACATAGAAACACAGAAACATAGAAACATAGAAACATAGAAACACAGAAACATAGAAACAGAGAAACATAGAAACACAGAAACATAGAAACACAGAAACACAGAAACATAGAAACACAGAAACATAGAAACCGAAACATAGAAACACAGAAACACAGAAACACAGAAACACAGAAACATAGAAACACAGAAACATATAAACACAGAAACATAGAAACATAGAAACATAGAAACACAGAAACATAGAAACATAGAAACACAGAAACACAGAAACATAGAAACACAGAAACATAGAAACACAGAAACATAGAAACACAGAAACACAGAAACATAGAAACATAGAAATACAGAAATACAGAAACACAGAAACACAGAAACATAGAAACACAGAAACACAGAAACATAGAAACACATAAACACAGAAACATAGAAACATAGACATACAGAAACATAGAAACACAGAAACATAGAAACATAGAAACATAGAAACACAGAAACATAGAAACACAGAAACATAGAAACATAGAAACACAGAAACATAGAACATAGAAATACAGAAACACAGAAACATAGAAACACAGAAACATAGAAACACAGAAATCACAGAAACACAGAAACATAGAAACACAGACACATAGAAACACAGAAACATAGAAACATAGAAACACAGAAACATTGAAACACAGAAACACAGAAACATAGAAACACAGAAACACAGAAACATAGAAACTCAGAAACACAGAAACAGAGAAACATAGAAACACAGAAACATAGAAACACAGAAACATAGAAACACAGAAACACAGAAACATAGAAACACAGAAACATAGAAACACAGAAATCACAGAAACATAGAAACACAGACACATAGAAACATAGAAACACAGGAACACAGAAACATAGAAACACAGAAACATAGAAACATAGAAACACAGAAACATAGAAACACAGAAACACAGAAACATAGAAACACAGAAACACAGAAACATAGAAACACAGAAACACAGAAACAGAGAAACATAGAAACACAGAAACATAGAAACACAGAAACACAGAAACACAGAAACATAGAAACACAGAAATCACAGAAACATAGAAACACAGACACATAGAAACATAGAAACACAGGAACACAGAAACATAGAAACACAGAAACATAGAAACACAGAAACACAGAAACATAGAAACACAGAAAAACAGAAACATAGAAACACAGAAACACAGAAACACAGAAACACAGAAACATAGAAACACAGAAACATAGAAACATATAAACACAGAAACATAGAAACATAGAAACATAGAAACATAGAAATACAGAAACACAGAAACATAGAAACACAGAAACACAGAAACATAGAAACACAGAAATCACAGAAACACAGAAACGTAGAAACACAGACACATAGAAACACAGAAACATAGTAACATAGAAACACAGAAACACAGAAACACAGAAACATAGAAACACAGAAACACAGAAACATAGAAACACAGAAACAGAGAAACATAGAAACACAGAAACATAGAAACACAGAAACACAGAAACATAGAAACACAGAAACAGAGAAACATAGAAACACAGAAACATAGAAACACAGAAACATAGAAACACAGAAACACAGAAACATAGAAACACAGAAACATAGAAACACAGAAATTACAGAAACATAGAAACACAGACACATAGAAACATAGAAACACAGGAACACAGAAACATAGAAACACAGAAACATAGAAACACAGAAACACAGAAACACAGAAACACAGAAACATAGAAACACAGACACATAGAAACACAGAAACACAGAAACATAGAAACACAGAAACACAGAAACATAGAAACACAGAAACATAGAAACATATAAACACAGAAACATAGAAACATAGAAACATAGAAACATAGAAATACAGAAACATAGAAACACAGAAACATAGAAACATAGAAATACAGAAACATAGAAACACAGACACATAGAAACACAGAAACACAGAAACATAGAAACACAGAAACACAGAAACATAGAAACACAGAAACACAGAAACATAGAAACACAGAAACACAGAAACATAGAAACATAGAAACACAGAAACATAGAAACACAGAAACACAGAAACATAGAAACACAGAAACACAGAAATATAGAAACACAGAAACATAGAAACACAGAAACATAGAAAAATAGAAACACAGAAACATAGAAACACAGAAACACAGAAACATAGAAACATCGAAACACAGAAAGGAGGTGGCCTTGGAAATAGCGGATGCATTGACAGTCATTTTCCAACATTCCATTGACTCTGGATCAGTTCCTATGGAGTGGAGGGTAGCCAATGTAACCCCACTTTTTAAAAAAGGAGGGAGAGAGAAAACAGGGAATTATAGACCGGTCAGCCTGACCTCAGTAGTGGGTAAAATGATGGAATCAATTATTAAGGATGTCATAGCAGTGCATCTGGAAAATGGTGACATGATAGGTCCAAGTCAGCATGGATTTGTGAAAGGGAAATCATGCTTGACAAATCTTCTGGAATTTTTTGAGGATGTTTCCAGTAAAGTGGACAAAGGAGAACCAGTTGATGTGGTATATTTGGACTTTCAGAAGGCTTTCGACAAGGTCCCACACAAGAGATTAATGTGCAAAGTTAAAGCACATGGGATTGGGGGTAGTGTGCTGACGTGGATTGAGAACTGGTTGTCAGACAGGAAGCAAAGAGTAGGAGTAAACGGGTACTTTTCAGAATGGCAGGCAGTGACTAGTGGAGTGCCGCAAGGTTCTGTGCTGGGGCCCCAGCTGTTTACATTGTACATTAATGATTTAGACGAGGGGATTAAATGCAGTATCTCCAAATTTGCGGATGATACTAAGTTGGGTGGCAGTGTGAGCTGCGAGGAGGATGCTATTAGGCTGCAGAGTGACTTGGATAGGTTAGGTGAGTGGGCAAATGCATGGCAGATGAAGTATAATGTGGATAAATGTGAGGTTATCCACTTTGGTGGTAAAAACAGAGAGACAGACTATTATCTGAATGGTGACAGATTAGGAAAAGGGAAGGTGCAACGAGACCTGGGTGTCATGGTACATCAGTCATTGAAGGTTGGCATGCAGGTACAGCAGGCGGTTAAGAAAGCAAATGGCATGTTGGCCTTCATAGCGAGGGGATTTGAATACAGGGGCAGGGAGGTGTTGCTACAGTTGTACAGGGCCTTGGTGAGGCCACACCTGGAGTATTGTGTACAGTTTTGGTCTCCTAACTTGAGGAAGGACATTCTTGCTATTGAGGGAGTGCAGCGAAGGTTCACCAGACTGATTCCCGGGATGGCGGGACTGACCTATCAAGAAAGATTGGATCAATTGGGCTTGTATTCACTGGAGTTCAGAAGAATGAGAGGGGACCTCATAGAAACGTTTAAAATTCTGACGGGTTTAGACAGGTTAGATGCAGAAAGAATGTTCCCAATGTTGGGGAAGTCCAGAACCAGGGGTCACAGTCTGAGGATAAGGGGTAAGCCATTTAGGACCGAGATGAGGAGAAACTTCTTCACCCAGAGAGTGGTGAACCTGTGGAATTCTCTACCACAGAAAGTAGTTGAGGCCAATTCACTAAATATATTCAAAAGGGAGTTAGATGAAGTCCTTACTACTCGGGGGATCAAGGGTTATGGCGAGAAAGCAGGAAGGGGGTACTGAAGTTTCATGTTCAGCCATGAACTCATTGAATGGCGGTGCAGGCTAGAAGGGCTGAATGGCCTGCTCCTGCACCTATTTTCTATGTTTCTATGTTTCTATAGAAACACAGAAACATAGAAACATAGAAACACAGAAACACAGAAACATAGAAACATAGAAATACAGAAACACTGAAACATAGAAACATAGAAACACAGAAACACAGAAACATAGAAACACAGAAACACAGAAACATAGAAACACAGAAACACAGAAACATAGAAATATAGAAACATAGAAACACAGAAACATAGAAACATAGAAACACAGAAACATAGAAACACAGAAACATAGAAACACAGAAACACAGAAACATAGAAACACAGAAACACAGAAACATAGAAACACAGAAACATAGAAACATAGAAACATAGAAACACAGAAACATAGAAACACAGAAACATAGAAACATAGAAACACAGAAACATAGAAACACAGAAACATAGAAACACAGAAACACAGAAACATAGAAACACAGAAACATAGAAACATAGAAACATAGAAACACAGAAAAATAGAAACACAGAAACATAGAAACATAGAAACACAGAAACATAGAAACACAGAAACACAGAAACACAGAAACATAGAAACACAGAAACATAGAAACACAGAAACATAGAAAGATAGAAATACAGAAACACAGAAACATAGAAACACAGAAACATAGAAACACAGAAACACAGAAACATAGAAACACAGAAACACAGAAACATAGAAACACAGAAACACAGAAACACAGAAACATAGAAACATAGAAACACAGAAACATAGAAACATAGAAATACAGAAATATAGAAACACAGAAACACAGAAACACAGAAACATAGAAACACAGAAACATAGAAACACAGAAACACAGAAACATAGAAACACAGAAACATAGAAACACAGAAACACAGAAACACAGAAACATAGAAACACAGAAACACAGAAACATAGAAACATAGAAACACAGAAACATAGAAACACAGAAACACAGAAACATAGAAACACAGAAACATAGAAACACAGAAACATAGAAACACAGAAACACAGAAACATAGAAACATAGAAACACAGAAACATAGAAACACAGAAACATAGAAACATAGAAACACAGAAACATAGAAACACAGAAACGTAGAAACATAGAAACACAGAAACACAGAAACATAGAAACACAGAAACATAGAAACACAGAAACATAGAAACATAGAAACACAGAAACATAGAAACAGAGAAACATAGAAACACAGAAACATAGAAACACAGAAACACAGAAACATAGAAACACAGAAACATAGAAACATAGAAACCGAAACATAGAAACATAGAAACACAGAAACACAGAAACATAGAAACACAGAAACATAGAAACACAGAAACATAGAAACATAGAAACACAGAAACACAGAAACATAGAAACACAGAAACATAGAAACACAGAAATATAGAAACACAGAAACACAGAAACATAGAAACACAGAAACATAGAAACATAGAAACACAGAAACATAGAAACACAGAAACACAGAAACATAGAAACACAGAAACATAGAAACACAGAAACATAGAAACACAGAAACACAGAAACATAGAAACACAGAAACACAGAAACATAGCAACACAGAAACATAGAAACACAGAAACATAGAAACATAGAAACACAGAAACACAGAAACATAGAAACACAGAAACACAGAAACAGAGAAACACAGAAACATAGAAACACAGGAACACAGAAACATAGAAACACAGAAACATAGAAACATAGAAACACAGAAACACAGAAACACAGAAACATAGAAACACAGAAACATAGAAACATAGAAACACAGAAACATAGAAACACAGAAAAATAGAAACACAGAAACATAGAAACACAGAAACATAGAAACACAGAAACACAGAAACATAGAAACACAGAAACACAGAAATATAGAAACATAGAAACACAGAAACACAGAAACATAGAAGCACAGAAACATAGAAACACAGAGACATAGAAACATAGAAACACAGAAACATAGAAACATAGAAACACAGAAACATAGAAACATAGAAATACAGAAATACAGAAACATAGAAACATAGAAACACAGAAACACAGAAACATAGAAATACAGAAATATAGAAACACAGAAACACAGAAACATAGAAACATAGAAACATAGAAACACAGAAACATAGAAACACAGAAACATAGAAACACAGAAACATAGAAACACAGAAACATAGAAACACAGAAACACAGAAACATAGAAACACAGAAACATAGAAACACAGAAACACAGAAACATAGAAACACAGAAACATAGAAACACAGAAACACAGAAACAGAGAAACACAGAAATATAGAAACACAGAAACACAGAAACATAGAAACATAGAAACACAGAAACATAGAAACACAGAAACACAGAAACATAGAAACACAGAAACACAGAAACATAGAAACACAGAAACACAGAAACACAGAAACATAGAAACATAGAAACACAGAAACATAGAAACACAGAAACATAGAAACATAGAAACACAGAAACACAGAAACACAGAAACGTAGAAACATAGAAACACAGAAACACAGAAACATAGAAACACAGAAACATAGAAACACAGAAACATAGAAACATAGAAACACAGAAACATAGAAACAGAGAAACATAGAAACACAGAAACACAGAAACATAGAAACACAGAAACATAGAAACACAGAAACATAGAAACCGAAACATAGAAACATAGAAACACAGAAACACAGAAACATAGAAACACAGAAACAAATAAACACAGAAACATAGAAACATAGAAACATAGAAACACAGAAACATAGAAACATAGAAACACAGAAACACAGAAACATAGAAACACAGAAACATAGAAACAGAGAAACACAGAAACATAGAAACACAGAAACACAGAAACATAGAAACATAGAAATACAGAAATACAGAAACACAGAAACATAGAAACATAGAAACACAGAAACATAGAAACACAGAAACACAGAAACATAGAAACACAGAAACATAGAAACATAGAAACATAGAAACACAGAAACATAGAAACACAGAAACATAGAAACATAGAAACACAGAAACATAGAAACACAGAAACATAGAAACACAGAAACACAGAAACATAGAAACACAGAAACATAGAAACATAGAAACATAGAAACACAGAAAAATAGAAACACAGAAACATAGAAACATAGAAACACAGAAACATAGAAACACAGAAACACAGAAACACAGAAACATAGAAACACAGAAACATAGAAACACAGAAACATAGAAAGATAGAAATACAGAAACACAGAAACATAGAAACACAGAAACATAGAAACACAGAAACACAGAAACATAGAAACACAGAAACACAGAAACATAGAAACACAGAAACACAGAAACACAGAAACATAGAAACATAGAAACACAGAAACATAGAAACATAGAAATACAGAAATATAGAAACACAGAAACACAGAAACACAGAAACATAGAAACACAGAAACATAGAAACACAGAAACACAGAAACATAGAAACACAGAAACATAGAAACACAGAAACACAGAAACACAGAAACATAGAAACACAGAAACACAGAAACATAGAAACACAGAAACATAGAAACACAGAAACACAGAAACATAGAAACACAGAAACATAGAAACACAGAAACATAGAAACACAGAAACACAGAAACATAGAAACATAGAAACACAGAAACATAGAAACACAGAAACATAGAAACATAGAAACACAGAAACATAGAAACACAGAAACGTAGAAACATAGAAACACAGAAACACAGAAACATAGAAACACAGAAACATAGAAACACAGAAACATAGAAACATAGAAACACAGAAACATAGAAACAGAGAAACATAGAAACACAGAAACATAGAAACACAGAAACACAGAAACATAGAAACACAGAAACATAGAAACATAGAAACCGAAACATAGAAACATAGAAACACAGAAACACAGAAACATAGAAACACAGAAACATAGAAACACAGAAACATAGAAACATAGAAACACAGAAACACAGAAACATAGAAACACAGAAACATAGAAACACAGAAATATAGAAACACAGAAACACAGAAACATAGAAACACAGAAACATAGAAACATAGAAACACAGAAACATAGAAACACAGAAACACAGAAACATAGAAACACAGAAACATAGAAACACAGAAACATAGAAACACAGAAACACAGAAACATAGAAACACAGAAACACAGAAACATAGCAACACAGAAACATAGAAACACAGAAACATAGAAACATAGAAACACAGAAACACAGAAACATAGAAACACAGAAACACAGAAACAGAGAAACACAGAAACATAGAAACACAGGAACACAGAAACATAGAAACACAGAAACATAGAAACATAGAAACACAGAAACACAGAAACACAGAAACATAGAAACACAGAAACATAGAAACATAGAAACACAGAAACATAGAAACACAGAAAAATAGAAACACAGAAACATAGAAACACAGAAACATAGAAACACAGAAACACAGAAACATAGAAACACAGAAACACAGAAATATAGAAACATAGAAACACAGAAACACAGAAACATAGAAGCACAGAAACATAGAAACACAGAGACATAGAAACATAGAAACACAGAAACATAGAAACATAGAAACACAGAAACATAGAAACATAGAAATACAGAAATACAGAAACATAGAAACATAGAAACACAGAAACACAGAAACATAGAAATACAGAAATATAGAAACACAGAAACACAGAAACATAGAAACATAGAAACATAGAAACACAGAAACATAGAAACACAGAAACATAGAAACACAGAAACATAGAAACACAGAAACATAGAAACACAGAAACACAGAAACATAGAAACACAGAAACATAGAAACACAGAAACACAGAAACATAGAAACACAGAAACATAGAAACACAGAAACACAGAAACAGAGAAACACAGAAATATAGAAACACAGAAACACAGAAACATAGAAACATAGAAACACAGAAACATAGAAACACAGAAACACAGAAACATAGAAACACAGAAACACAGAAACATAGAAACACAGAAACACAGAAACACAGAAACATAGAAACATAGAAACACAGAAACATAGAAACACAGAAACATAGAAACATAGAAACACAGAAACATAGAAACACAGAAACGTAGAAACATAGAAACACAGAAACACAGAAACATAGAAACACAGAAACATAGAAACACAGAAACATAGAAACATAGAAACACAGAAACATAGAAACAGAGAAACATAGAAACACAGAAACACAGAAACATAGAAACACAGAAACATAGAAACACAGAAACATAGAAACCGAAACATAGAAACATAGAAACACAGAAACACAGAAACATAGAAACACAGAAACAAATAAACACAGAAACATAGAAACATAGAAACATAGAAACACAGAAACATAGAAACATAGAAACACAGAAACACAGAAACATAGAAACACAGAAACATAGAAACAGAGAAACACAGAAACATAGAAACACAGAAACACAGAAACATAGAAACATAGAAATACAGAAATACAGAAACACAGAAACATAGAAACATAGAAACACAGAAACACAGAAACATAGAAACACATAAACACAGAAACATAGAAACATAGAAATACAGAAACATAGAAACACAGAAACATAGAAACATAGAAACATAGAAACACAGAAACATAGAAACACAGAAACATAGAAACATAGAAACACAGAAACATAGAACATAGAAATACAGAAACACAGAAACATAGAAACACAGAAACATAGAAACACAGAAATCACAGAAACACAGAAACATAGAAACACAGACACATAGAAACACAGAAACATAGAAACATAGAAACACAGAAACATAGAAACACAGAAACACAGAAACATAGAAACACAGAAACACAGAAACATAGAAACACAGAAACACAGAAACAGAGAAACATAGAAACACAGAAACATAGAAACACAGAAACATAGAAACACAGAAACACAGAAACATAGAAACACAGAAACATAGAAACACAGAAATCACAGAAACATAGAAACACATACACATAGAAACATAGAAACACAGGAACACAGAAACATGGAAACACAGAAACATAGAAACACAGAAACACAGAAACATAGAAACACAGAAACATAGAAACACAGAAACACAGAAACATAGAAACACAGAAACACAGAAACATAGAAACACAGAAACATAGAAACATATAAACACAGAAACATAGAAACATAGAAATACAGAAACATAGAAACACAGAAACATAGAAACATAGAAATACAGAAACATAGAAACACAGACACATAGAAACACAGAAACACAGAAACATAGAAACACAGAAACACAGAAACATAGAAACACAGAAACACAGAAACATAGAAACACAGAAACATAGAAACACAGAAACATAGAAACACAGAAACACAGAAACATAGAAACATAGAAACATAGAAACACAGAAACATAGAAACACAGAAACACAGAAACATAGAAACATAGAAACATAGAAACACAGAAACATAGAAACACAGAAACACAGAAACATAGAAACACAGAAACACAGAAACATAGAAACATAGAAACACAGAAACATAGAAACACAGAAACACAGAAACACAGAAACATAGAAACACAGAAAAATAGAAACATAGAAACACAGAAACATAGAAACACAGAAATATAGAAACACAGAAACACAGAAACATAGAAACACAGAAATATAGAAACACAGAAACACAGAAACATAGAAACACAGAAACATAGAAACACAGAAACATAGAAACACAGAAACACAGAAACATAGAAACATAGAAATACAGAAACACAGAAACATAGAAACATAGAAACACAGAAACATAGAAACACAGAAACATAGAAACACAGAAACATAGAAACACAGAAACATAGAAACACAGAAACACAGAAACATAGAAACACAGAAACATAGAAACATAGAAACACAGAAACATAGAAACACAGAAACATAGAAACATATAAACACAGAAACACAGAAACATAGAAACACAGAAACATAGAAACACAGAAACACAGAAACACAGAAACACAGAAACATAGAAACACAGAAACATAGAAATACAGAAACACAGAAACATAGAAACACAGAAACATAGAAATACAGAAACACAGAAACATAGAAACACAGAAACATAGAAATACAGAAACACAGAAACATAGAAATACAGAAACACAGAAACATAGAAACACAGAAACATAGAAACACAGAAACATAGAAATACAGAAACACAGAAACATAGAAACACAGAAAAATAGAAATACAGAAACACAGAAACATAGAAACACAGAAACATAAAAATACAGAAACATAGAAACACAGAAATATAGAAACACAGAAACACAGAAACATAGAAACACAGAAACATAGAAACACAGAAACACAGAAACATAGAAACATAGAAACACAGAAACATAGAAACACAGAAACACAGAAACATAGAAACACAGAAACATAGAAACACAGAAACACAGAAATACAGAAACACAGAAACATAGAAACACAGAAACATAGTAACACAGAAACATAGAAACAGAGAAACACAGAAACACAGAAACATAGAAACACAGAAACATAGAAACACAGAAACACAGAAACATAGAAACATAGAAACACAGAAACATAGAAACACAGAAACATAGAAACACAGAAACATAGAAACACAGAAACACAGAAACATAGAAACATAGAAACACAGAAACAAAGAAACACAGAAACATAGAAAACACAGAAACACAGAAACATAGAAACACAGAAACATAGAAACACAGAAACATAGAAACACAGAAACATAGAAACACAGAAACACAGAAACATAGAAACACAGAAACATAGAAACACAGAAACACAGAAACAGAGAAACATAGAAACACAGAAACATAGAAACATAGAAACATAGAAACACAGAAACACAGAAACATAGAAACACAGAAACATAGAAACACAGAAACACAGAAACATAGAAACACAGAAACACAGAAACATAGAAATATAGAAACACAGAAACATAGAAACACAGAAACACAGAAACATAGAAACACAGAAACACAGAAACATAGAAACACAGACACATCGAAACACAGAAACACAGAAACATAGAAACATAGAAACACTGAAACATAGAAACACAGAAACATAGAAACACAGAAATCACAGAAACACAGAAACATAGAAACACAGACACATAGAAACACAGAAACATAGAAACACAGAAACATAGAAACACAGAAACACAGAAACATAGAAACACAGAAACACAGAAACATAGAAACACAGAAACATAGAAACATAGAAACACAGAAAGGTAGAAACATAGAAACACAGAAACATAGAAACACAGAAACATAGAAACACAGAAACATAGAAACACAGAAACATAGAAACACAGAAACACAGAAACATAGAAACACAGAAACACAGAAACATAGAAACACAGAAACATAGAAACACAGAAACAAAGAAACATAGAAACACAGAAACATAGAAACACAGAAACATAGAAACACAGAAACACAGAAACACAGAAACATAGAAACATATAAACACAAAAACATAGAAACACAGAAACACAGAAACATAGAAACACAGAAATATAGAAACATAGAAACACAGAAACATAGAAACACAGAAACATAGAAACATAGAAACACAGAAACATAGAAACACAGAAACATAGAAACACATAAACATAGAAACACAGAAACACTTAAACATAGAAACACAGAAACACAGAAACACAGAAACATAGAAACACAGAAACATAGAAACACAGAAACATAGAAACACAGAAACACAGAAACATAGAAACACAGAAACATAGAAACACAGAAACACAGAAACATAGAAACACAGAAACACAGAAACATAGAAACACAGAAACATAGAAACACAGAAACACAGAAACATAGAAACACAGAAACATAGAAACACATAAACATAGAAACACAGAAACATAGAAACACAGAAACACAGAAACATAGAAACACAGAAACATAGAAACACAGAAACACAGAAACACAGAAACATAGAAACACAGAAACACAGCAACATAGAAACATAGAAACACAGAAACATAGAAATGCAGAAACATAGAAACACAGAAACACAGAAACACAGAAATATAGAAACATAGAAACACAGAAACATAGAAATACAGAAACACAGAAACACAGAAACATAGAAACACAGAAACATAGAAACACAGAAACATAGAAACACAGAAACACAGAAACATAGAAACACAGAAACATAGAAATACAGAAACACAGAAACATAGAAACACAGAAACATAGAAATACAGAAACACAGAAACATAGAAACACAGAAACATAGAAATACAGAAACACAGAAACATAGAAATACAGAAACACAGAAACATAGAAACACAGAAACATAGAAACACAGAAACATAGAAATACAGAAACACAGAAACATAGAAACACAGAAACTTAGAAATACAGAAACACAGAAACATAGAAACACAGAAACATAAAAATACAGAAACATAGAAACACAGAAATATAGAAACACAGAAACACAGAAACATAGAAACACAGAAACATAGAAACACAGAAACACAGAAACATAGAAACATAGAAACACAGAAACATAGAAACATAGAAACACAGAAACATAGAAACACAGAAACACAGAAACATAGAAACACAGAAACACAGAAATACAGAAACACAGAAACATAGAAACACAGAAACATAGAAACATAGAAACACAGAAACATAGAAACACAGAAACATAGAAACACAGAAACACAGAAACATAGAAACATAGAAACACAGAAACACAGAAACATAGAAACACAGAAACATAGAAACACAGAAACACAGAAACATAGAAACATAGAAACACAGAAACAAAGAAACACAGAAACATAGAAAACACAGAAACACAGAAACATAGAAACACAGAAACATAGAAACACAGAAACATAGAAACACAGAAACATAGAAACACAGAAACACAGAAACATAGAAACACAGAAACACAGAAACACAGAAACAGAGAAACATAGAAACACAGAAACATAGAAACATAGAAACATAGAAACACAGAAACACAGAAACATAGAAACACAGAAACATAGAAACACAGAAACACAGAAACATAGAAACACAGAAACACAGAAACATAGAAATATAGAAACACAGAAACATAGAAACACAGAAACACAGAAACATAGAAACACAGAAACACAGAAACATAGAAACACAGACACATCGAAACACAGAAACACAGAAACATAGAAACATAGAAACACTGAAACATAGAAACACAGAAACATAGAAACACAGAAATCACAGAAACACAGAAACATAGAAACACAGACACATAGAAACACAGAAACATAGAAACACAGAAACAAAGAAACACAGAAACACAGAAACACAGAAACACAGAAACATAGAAACACAGAAACATAGAAACATAGAAACACAGAAAGATAGAAACATAGAAACACAGAAACATAGAAACATAGAAACACAGAAACATAGAAACACAGAAACATAGAAACACAGAAACATAGAAACACAGAAACACAGAAACATAGAAACACAGAAACATAGAAACATAGAAACACAGAAACATAGAAACACAGAAACACAGAAACATAGAAACACAGAAACATAGAAACACAGAAACATAGAAACACAGAAACACAGAAACACAGAAACATAGAAACATATAAACACAAAAATATAGAAACACAGAAACACAGAAACATAGAAACACAGAAATATAGAAACATAGAAACACAGAAACATAGAAACACAGAAACATAGAAACATATAAACACAGAAACATAGAAACACAGAAACATAGAAACACAGAAACATAGAAACACAGAAACACGTAAACATAGAAACACAGAAACACAGAAACATAGAAACACAGAAACATAGAAACACAGAAACATAGAAACACAGAAACATAGAAACATAGAAACACAGAAACATAGAAACACAGAAACATAGAAACATAGAAATATAGAAACACAGAAACATAGAAAGACAGAAACATAGAAACACAGAAACACAGAAACATAGAAATATAGAAACACAGAAACATAGAAACACAGAAACACAGAAACATAGAAACACAGAAACATAGCAACATAGAAACACAGAAACATAGAAACACAGAAACATAGAAACATAGAAACACAGAAACATAGAAACACAGAAACACAGAAACATAGAAACACAGAAACACAGAAACATAGAAACACAGAAACATAGAAACACAGAAACATAGAAACACAGAAACATAGAAACATAGAAATACAGAAACACAGAAACATAGAAATACAGAAACATAGAAACACAGAAACACAGAAACATAGAAACACAGAAACATAGAAACACAGAAACATAGAAACACAGAAACATAGAAACATAGAAACACAGAAACACAGAAACATAGAAACACAGAAACATAGAAACATAGAAACACAGAAACATAGAAAACAGAAACATAGAAACACAGAAACATAGAAACACAGAAACATAGAAACACAGAAACACAGAAACATAGAAAACAGAAACATAGAAACACAGAAACATAGAAACACAGAAACATAGAAACACAGAAACACAGAAACATAGAAACACAGAAACATAGAAACACAGAAACACAGAAACATAGAAACACAGAAACACAGAAACATATAAACACAGAAACATAGAAACACAGAAACAAAGAAACACAGAAACACAGATACATAGAAACACAGAAACATAGAAACACAGAAACACAGAAACATAGAAACACAGAAACATTGAAACATATAAACATAGAAACACAGAAACATAGAAACACAGAAACATAGAAACACAGAAACACAGAAACATAGAAACATAGAAACACAGAAACATAGAAACACATAAACATAGAAACACATAAACATAGAAACACAGAAACATAGAAACACAGAAACACAGAAACATAGAAACACAGAAACATAGAAACACAGAAACACAGAAACATAGAAACACAGAAACACAGAAACATAGAAACACAGAAACATAGAAACACAGAAACATAGAAACACAGAAACATAGAAACACAGAAACACAGAAACACAGAAACATAGAAACACAGAAACACAGAAATACAGAAACACAGAAACATAGAAACACAGAAACACAGAAACACAGAAACATAGAAACACAGAAACATGGAAACACAGAAACATAGAAACACAGAAATATAGAAACACAGAAATACAGAAACACAGAACCACAGAAACATAGAAACACAGAAACATAGAAATACAGAAACACAGAAACATAGAAACACAGAATCATAGAAATACAGAAACACAGAAACATAGAAATACAGAAACACAGAAACATAGAAACACAGAAACATAGAAACACAGAAACATAGAAACATAGAAACATAGAAACATAGAAACACAGAAACACAGAAACATAGAAACACAGAAACATAGAAACACAGAAACATAGAAACACAGAAACATAGAAAACACAGAAACACAGAAACATAGAAACACAGAAACATAGAAACACAGAAACACAGAAACATAGAAACACAGAAACACAGAAACATAGAAACACAGAAACATAGAAACACAGAAACATAGAAACATAGAAACACAGAAAAATAGAAACATAGAAACATAGAAACACAGAAACATAGAAACATAGAAACACAGAAACATAGAAACACAGAAACACAGAAACATAGAAACACAGAAACATAGAAACAAAGAAACACAGAAACATAGAAACACAGAAACATAGAAACACAGAAACATAGAAACATAGAAACACAGAAAAACAGAAACATAGAAACACAGAAACATAGAAACACAGAAAAATAGAAACATAGAAACACAGAAACATAGACACACAGAAACATAGAAACACAGAAACAGAGAAACATAGAAACACAGAAACACAGAAACATAGAAACACAGAAACATAGAAACACAGAAACACAGAAACATAGAAACACAGAAACATAGAAACACAGAAAAACAGAAACATAGAAACACAGAAACATGGAAACACAGAAACACAGAAACACAGAAACATAGAAACACAGAAACACAGAAACATAGAAACACAGAAACATAGAAACATATAAACATATAAACACAGAAACATAGAAACACAGAAACATAGAAACACAGAAACATAGAAACACAGAAACACAGAAACATAGAAACACAGAAACATAGAAACATATTAACACAGAAACATAGAAACACAGAAACATAGAAACACAGAAACATAGAAACACAGAAACATAGAAACACAGAAACACAGAAACATAGAAACACAGAAACACAGAAACATAGAAACACAGAAACACAGAAACATAGAAACATAGAAACACCGAAACATAGAAACACAGAAACATAGAAACACATAAACATAGAAACACAGAAACATAGAAACACAGAAACATAGAAACACAGAAACATAGAAACACAGAAACACAGAAACATAGAAACACAGAAACACAAAAACATAGAAACATAGAAACACAGAAACATAGAAACATAGAAACACAGAAACACAGAAACACAGAAACACAGAAATATAGAAACACAGAAACATAGAAACACAGAAACATAGAAATACAGAAACACAGAAACACAGAAACACAGAAACATAGAAACACAGAAACATAGAAACACAGAAACATAGAAACACAGAAACACAGAAACATAGAAACACAGAAACATAGAAATACAGAAACACAGAAACATAGAAACATAGAAATACAGAAACATAGAAACACAGAAACATAGAAACACAGAAACACAGAAACATAGAAACACAGAAACATAGAAACACAGAAACATAGAAACACAGAAACATAGAAACATAGAAACACAGAAACACAGAAACATAGAAACACAGAAACATAGAAACACAGAAACAGAGAAACACAGAAACACAGAAACATAGAAACACAGAAACACAGAAACACAGAAACACAGAAACATAGAAACACAGAAACACAGAAACATATAAACACAGAAACATAGAAACACAGAAACAAAGAAACACAGAAACACAGAAACATAGAAACACAGAAACATAGAAACACAGAAACATAGAAACACAGAAACACAGAAACATAGAAACACAGAAACATTGAAACATATAAACATAGAAACACAGAAACATAGAAACACAGAAACATAAAAACACAGAAACACAGAAACATAGAAACATAGAAACACAGAAACATAGAAACACATAAACATAGAAACACATAAACATAGAAACACAGAAACATAGAAACACAGAAACACAGAAACATAGAAACACAGAAACATAGAAACACAGAAACACAGAAACATAGAAACACAGAAACACAGAAACATAGAAACACAGAAACATAGAAACACAGAAACATAGAAACACAGAAACACAGAAACATAGAAACACAGAAACACAGAAATACAGAAACACAGAAACATAGGAACACAGAAACACAGAAACATAGAAACACAGAAACATGGAAACACAGAAACATAGAAACACAGAAATAGAGAAACACAGAAATACAGAAACATAGAAACACAGAAACATAGAAACACAGAAACATAGAAATACAGAAACACAGAAACATAGAAACACAGAAACACAGAAATACAGAAACACAGAAACATAGAAATACAGAAACACAGAAACATAGAAACACAGAAACATAGAAACACAGAAACATAGAAACATAGAAACATAGAAACACAGAAACACAGAAACATAGAAACACAGAAACATAGAAACACAGAAACATAGAAACACAGAAACATAGAAAACACAGAAACACAGAAACATAGAAACACAGAAACATAGAAACACAGAAACACAGAAACATAGAAACACAGAAACACAGAAACATAGAAACACAGAAACATAGAAACACAGAAACATAGAAACATAGAAACACAGAAAAATAGAAACATAGAAACATAGAAACACAGAAACATAGAAACATAGAAACACAGAAACATAGAAACACAGAAAAACAGAAATATAGAAACACAGAAACATAGAAACACAGAAACATAGAAACACAGAAACATAGAAAACACAGAAACATAGAAACACAGAAACATAGAAACATAGAAACACAGAAAAACAGAAACATAGAAACACAGAAACACAGAAACATAGAAACACAGAAACATAGAAACACAGAAACATAGAAACACAGAAAAATAGAAACATAGAAACATAGAAACACAGAAACATAGAAACATAGAAACACAGAAACATAGAAACACAGAAAAACAGAAACATAGAAACACAGAAACATAGAAACACAGAAACATAGAAACACAGAAACATAGAAACACAGAAACATAGAAACATAGAAACACAGAAAAACAGAAACATAGAAACACAGAAACATAGAAACACAGAAAAATAGAAACATAGAAACACAGAAACATAGAAACACAGAAACATAGAAACACAGAAACAGAGAAACATAGAAACACAGAAACACAGAAACATAGAAACACAGAAACACAGAAACATAGAAACACAGAAACATAGAAACACAGAAACACAGAAACATAGAAACACAGAAACATGGAAACACAGAAACACAGAAACACAGAAACATAGAAACACAGAAACACAGAAACATAGAAACACAGAAACATAGAAACATATAAACATATAAACACAGAAACATAGAAACACAGAAACATAGAAACACAGAAACATAGAAACACAGAAACACAGAAACATAGAAACACAGAAACATAGAAACATATAAACACAGAAACATAGAAACACAGAAACATAGAAACACAGAAACATAGAAACACAGAAACATAGAAACACAGAAACACAGAAACATCGAAACACAGAAACATAGAAACATAGAAACACAGAAACATAGAAACACAGAAACACAGAAACATAGAAACATAGAAACACCGAAACATAGAAACACAGAAACATAGAAACACATAAACATAGAAACACAGAAACATAGAAACACAGAAACACAGAAACATAGAAACACAGAAACATAGAAACACAGAAACATAGAAACACAGAAACACAGAAACATAGAAACACAGAAACACAAAAACATAGAAACATAGAAACACAGAAACATAGAAACACAGAAACATAGAAACACAGAAACACAGAAACACAGAATCACAGAAATATAGAAACTCAGAAACATAGAAACACAGAAACATAGAAATACAGAAACACAGAAACACAGAAACACAGAAACATAGAAACACAGAAACATAGAAACACAGAAACATAGAAATACAGAAACACGGAAACATAGAAACACAGAAACATAGAAATACAGAAACACAGAAACATAGAAACACAGAAACATAGAAATACAGAAACACAGAAACATAGAAATACAGAAACACAGAAACATAGAAACACAGAAACACAGAAACATAGAAACATAGAAACACAGAAACATAGAAAAATAGAAACACAGAAACATAGAAACACAGAAACACAGAAACATAGAAACACAGAAACATAGAAACACAGAAACACAGAAACATAGAAACACAGAAACACAAAAACATAGAAACACAGAAACATAGAAACATAGAAACACAGAAACACAGAAACACAGAAACACAGAAATATAGAAACACAGAAACATAGAAACACAGAAACATAGAAATACAGAAACACAGAAACACAGAAACACAGAAACATAGAAACACAGAAACATAGAAACACAGAAACATAGAAACACAGAAACACAGAAACATAGAAACACAGAAACATAGAAATACAGAAACACAGAAACATAGAAACATAGAAATACAGAAACATAGAAACACAGAAACATAGAAACACAGAAACACAGAAACATAGAAACACAGAAACATAGAAACACAGAAACATAGAAACACAGAAACATAGAAACATAGAAACACAGAAACACAGAAACATAGAAACACAGAAACATAGAAACACAGAAACAGAGAAACACAGAAACACAGAAACATAGAAACACAGAAACACAGAAACACAGAAACACAGAAACATAGAAACACAGAAACACAGAAACATATAAACACAGAAACATAGAAACACAGAAACAAAGAAACACAGAAACACAGAAACATAGAAACACAGAAACATAGAAACACAGAAACATAGAAACACAGAAACACAGAAACATAGAAACACAGAAACATTGAAACATATAAACATAGAAACACAGAAACATAGAAACACAGAAACATAAAAACACAGAAACACAGAAACATAGAAACATAGAAACACAGAAACATAGAAACACATAAACATAGAAACACATAAACATAGAAACACAGAAACATAGAAACACAGAAACACAGAAACATAGAAACACAGAAACATAGAAACACAGAAACACAGAAACATAGAAACACAGAAACACAGAAACATAGAAACACAGAAACATAGAAACACAGAAACATAGAAACACAGAAACACAGAAACATAGAAACACAGAAACACAGAAATACAGAAACACAGAAACATAGGAACACAGAAACACAGAAACATAGAAACACAGAAACATGGAAACACAGAAACATAGAAACACAGAAATAGAGAAACACAGAAATACAGAAACATAGAAACACAGAAACATAGAAACACAGAAACATAGAAATACAGAAACACAGAAACATAGAAACACAGAAACACAGAAATACAGAAACACAGAAACATAGAAATACAGAAACACAGAAACATAGAAACACAGAAACATAGAAACACAGAAACATAGAAACATAGAAACATAGAAACACAGAAACACAGAAACATAGAAACACAGAAACATAGAAACACAGAAACATAGAAACACAGAAACATAGAAAACACAGAAACACAGAAACATAGAAACACAGAAACATAGAAACACAGAAACACAGAAACATAGAAACACAGAAACACAGAAACATAGAAACACAGAAACATAGAAACACAGAAACATAGAAACATAGAAACACAGAAAAATAGAAACATAGAAACATAGAAACACAGAAACATAGAAACATAGAAACACAGAAACATAGAAACACAGAAAAACAGAAATATAGAAACACAGAAACATAGAAACACAGAAACATAGAAACACAGAAACATAGAAAACACAGAAACATAGAAACACAGAAACATAGAAACATAGAAACACAGAAAAACAGAAACATAGAAACACAGAAACACAGAAACATAGAAACACAGAAACATAGAAACACAGAAACATAGAAACACAGAAAAATAGAAACATAGAAACATAGAAACACAGAAACATAGAAACATAGAAACACAGAAACATAGAAACACAGAAAAACAGAAACATAGAAACACAGAAACATAGAAACACAGAAACATAGAAACACAGAAACATAGAAACACAGAAACATAGAAACATAGAAACACAGAAAAACAGAAACATAGAAACACAGAAACATAGAAACACAGAAAAATAGAAACATAGAAACACAGAAACATAGAAACACAGAAACATAGAAACACAGAAACAGAGAAACATAGAAACACAGAAACACAGAAACATAGAAACACAGAAACACAGAAACATAGAAACACAGAAACATAGAAACACAGAAACACAGAAACATAGAAACACAGAAACATGGAAACACAGAAACACAGAAACACAGAAACATAGAAACACAGAAACACAGAAACATAGAAACACAGAAACATAGAAACATATAAACATATAAACACAGAAACATAGAAACACAGAAACATAGAAACACAGAAACATAGAAACACAGAAACACAGAAACATAGAAACACAGAAACATAGAAACATATAAACACAGAAACATAGAAACACAGAAACATAGAAACACAGAAACATAGAAACACAGAAACATAGAAACACAGAAACACAGAAACATCGAAACACAGAAACATAGAAACATAGAAACACAGAAACATAGAAACACAGAAACACAGAAACATAGAAACATAGAAACACCGAAACATAGAAACACAGAAACATAGAAACACATAAACATAGAAACACAGAAACATAGAAACACAGAAACACAGAAACATAGAAACACAGAAACATAGAAACACAGAAACATAGAAACACAGAAACACAGAAACATAGAAACACAGAAACACAAAAACATAGAAACATAGAAACACAGAAACATAGAAACACAGAAACATAGAAACACAGAAACACAGAAACACAGAATCACAGAAATATAGAAACTCAGAAACATAGAAACACAGAAACATAGAAATACAGAAACACAGAAACACAGAAACACAGAAACATAGAAACACAGAAACATAGAAACACAGAAACATAGAAATACAGAAACACGGAAACATAGAAACACAGAAACATAGAAATACAGAAACACAGAAACATAGAAACACAGAAACATAGAAATACAGAAACACAGAAACATAGAAATACAGAAACACAGAAACATAGAAACACAGAAACACAGAAACATAGAAACATAGAAACACAGAAACATAGAAAAATAGAAACACAGAAACATAGAAACACAGAAACACAGAAACATAGAAACATAGAAACACAGAAACATAGAAACACAGAAACATAGAAACACAGAAACACAGAAACACAGAAACATAGAAACACAGAAACATAGCAACACAGAAACATAGAAAACACAGAAAAACAGAAACATAGAAACATAGAAACACAGAAACATAGAAACACAGAAACATAGAAACACAGAAACACAGAAACATAGAAACACAGAAACATAGAAACACAGAAACACAGAAACATAGAAACATAGAAACACAGAAACATAGAAACATAGAAACACAAAAACATAGAAACACAGAAACACAGAAACATAGAAACACAGAAACATAGAAACACAGAAACATAGAAACACAGAAACACAGAAATACAGAAACACAGAAACATAGAAACACAGAAACACAGAAACATAGAAACACAGAAACATAGAAACACAGAAACACAGAAACATAGAAACACAGAAACATAGAAACACAGAAACATAGAAATACAGAAACACAGAAACATAGAAACACAGAAACATAGAAATACAGAAACACAGAAACATAGAAACATAGAAACACAGAGACATAGAAACACAGAAACATAGAAACACAGAAACATAGAAACACAGAAACATAGAAACACAGAAACACAGAAACATAGAAACATAGAAACACAGAAACACAGAAACATAGAAACACAGAAACATAGAAACACAGAAACACAGAAACATAGAAACACAGAAACACAGAAACATAGAAACACAGAAACACAGAAACATAGAAACACAGAAACATAGAAACATAGAAACACAGAAACACAGAAACATAGAAACACAGAAACATAGAAATACAGAAACACAGAAACATAGAAACACAGAAACATAGAAATACAGAAACACAGAAACATAGAAACACAGAAACATAAAAATACAGAAACATAGAAACACAGAAACATAGAAACACAGAAACACAGAAACATAGAAACACAGAAACATAGAAACACAGAAACACAGAAACATAGAAACATAGAAACACAGAAACATAGAAACATAGAAACACAGAAACATAGAAACACAGAAACACAGAAACATTGAAACACAGAAACACAGAAACATAGAAACACAGAAACACAGAAATACAGAAACACAGAAACATAGAAACACAGAAACACAGAAACATAGAAACACAGAAACATAGAAACACAGAAACACAGAAACATAGAAACACAGAAACATCGAAACACAGAAACATAGAATTACAGAAACACAGAAACATAGAAACACAGAATCATAGAAATACAGAAACACAGAAACATAGAAACACAGAAACATAGAAATACAGAAACACAGAAACATAGAAATACAGAAACACAGAAACATAGAAACACAGAAACATAGAAACACAGAAACATAGAAACATAGAAACATAGAAACACAGAAACACAGAAATATAGAAACATAGAAACATAGAAACACAGAAACACAGAAACACAGAAACATAGAAACACAGAAACATAGAAACACAGAGACATAGAAACACAGAAACATAGAAAACACAGAAACACAGAAACACAGAAACATAGAAACACAGAAAAATAGAAACACAGAAACATAGAAACACAGAAACATAGAAACACAGAAACATAGAAACACAGAAACACAGAAACATAGAAACACAGAAACACAGAAATACAGAAACACAGAAACATAGAAACACAGAAACACAGAAACATAGAAACACAGAAACATAGAAACACAGAAACACAGAAACATAGAAACACAGAAACATAGAAACACAGAAACACAGAAACATAGAAACACAGAAACATAGAAATACAGAAACACAGAAACATAGAAACACAGAAACACAGAAACATAGAAACATAGAAACACAGAAACATAGAAACACAGAAACACAGAAACATAGAAACACAGAAACACAGAAACATAGAAACACAGAAATATAGAAACATAGAAACACAGAAACATAGAAACACAGAAACATAGAAACACAGAAACATAGAAACACAGAAACATAGAAACACAGAAACATAGAAACACAGAAACACAGAAACATAGAAACACAGAAACACAGAAATACAGAAACACAGAAACATAGAAACACAGAAACACAGAAACATAGAAACACAGAAACATAGAAACACAGAAACACAGAAACATAGAAACACAGAAACATAGAAACACAGAAACACAGAAACATAGAAACACAGAAACATAGAAATACAGAAACACAGAAACATCGAAACACAGAAACACAGAAACATAGAAACATAGAAACACAGAAACATAGAAACACAGAAACACAGAAACATAGAAACACAGAAACACAGAAACATAGAAACACAGAAACACAGAAACATAGAAACACAGAAATATAGAAACATAGAAACACAGAAACATAGAAACACAGAAACATAGAAACACAGAAACACAGAAACATAGAAACACAGAAACATAGAAACACAGAAACATAGAAACACATAAACATAGAAACACAGAAACAAAGAAACATAGAAACACAGAAACACAGAAACATAGAAACACAGAAACATAGAAACACAGAAACATAGAAACACAGAAACACAGAAACATAGAAACACAGAAACATAGAAACACAGAAACACAGAAACATAGAAACACAGAAACACAGAAACATAGAAACATAGAAACACAGAAACATAGAAACACAGAAACACAGAAACATAGAAACACAGAAACATAGAAACACAGAAACACAGAAACATAGAAACACAGAAACATAGAAACACAGAAACATAGAAACACAGAAACATAGAAACACAGAAACATAGAAACACAGAAACATAGAAACATAGAAACACAGAAAAACAGAAACATAGAAACACAGAAACATAGAAACACAGAAACATAGAAACACAGAAACAGAGAAACATAGAAACACAGAAACACAGAAACATAGAAACACAGAAACATAGAAACACAGAAACACAGAAACATAGAAACACAGAAACATAGAAACACAGAAACACAGAAACATAGAAACACAGAAACATGGAAACACAGAAACACAGAAACACAGAAACATAGAAACACAGAAACACAGAAACATAGAAACACAGAAACATAGAAACATATAAACATATAAACACAGAAACATAGAAACACAGAAACATAGAAACACAGAAACATAGAAACACAGAAACACAGAAACATAGAAACACAGAAACATAGAAACATATAAACACAGAAACATAGAAACACAGAAACATAGAAACACAGAAACATAGAAACACAGAAACATAGAAACACAGAAACACAGAAACATAGAAACACAGAAACATAGAAACATAGAAACACAGAAACATAGAAACACAGAAACACAGAAACATAGAAACATAGAAACACCGAAACATAGAAACACAGAAACATAGAAACACATAAACATAGAAACACAGAAACATAGAAACACAGAAACACAGAAACATAGAAACACAGAAACATAGAAACACAGAAACATAGAAACACAGAAACACAGAAACATAGAAACACAGAAACATAAAAACACAGAAACACAGAAACATAGAAACATAGAAACACAGAAACATAGAAACACATAAACATAGAAACACATAAACATAGAAACACAGAAACATAGAAACACAGAAACACAGAAACATAGAAACACAGAAACATAGAAACACAGAAACACAGAAACATAGAAACACAGAAACACAGAAACATAGAAACACAGAAACATAGAAACACAGAAACATAGAAACACAGAAACACAGAAACATAGAAACACAGAAACACAGAAATACAGAAACACAGAAACATAGGAACACAGAAACACAGAAACATAGAAACACAGAAACATGGAAACACAGAAACATAGAAACACAGAAATAGAGAAACACAGAAATACAGAAACATAGAAACACAGAAACATAGAAACACAGAAACATAGAAATACAGAAACACAGAAACATAGAAACACAGAAACACAGAAATACAGAAACACAGAAACATAGAAATACAGAAACACAGAAACATAGAAACACAGAAACATAGAAACACAGAAACATAGAAACATAGAAACATAGAAACACAGAAACACAGAAACATAGAAACACAGAAACATAGAAACACAGAAACATAGAAACACAGAAACATAGAAAACACAGAAACACAGAAACATAGAAACACAGAAACATAGAAACACAGAAACACAGAAACATAGAAACACAGAAACACAGAAACATAGAAACACAGAAACATAGAAACACAGAAACATAGAAACATAGAAACACAGAAAAATAGAAACATAGAAACATAGAAACACAGAAACATAGAAACATAGAAACACAGAAACATAGAAACACAGAAAAACAGAAATATAGAAACACAGAAACATAGAAACACAGAAACATAGAAACACAGAAACATAGAAAACACAGAAACATAGAAACACAGAAACATAGAAACATAGAAACACAGAAAAACAGAAACATAGAAACACAGAAACACAGAAACATAGAAACACAGAAACATAGAAACACAGAAACATAGAAACACAGAAAAATAGAAACATAGAAACATAGAAACACAGAAACATAGAAACATAGAAACACAGAAACATAGAAACACAGAAAAACAGAAACATAGAAACACAGAAACATAGAAACACAGAAACATAGAAACACAGAAACATAGAAACACAGAAACATAGAAACATAGAAACACAGAAAAACAGAAACATAGAAACACAGAAACATAGAAACACAGAAAAATAGAAACATAGAAACACAGAAACATAGAAACACAGAAACATAGAAACACAGAAACAGAGAAACATAGAAACACAGAAACACAGAAACATAGAAACACAGAAACACAGAAACATAGAAACACAGAAACATAGAAACACAGAAACACAGAAACATAGAAACACAGAAACATGGAAACACAGAAACACAGAAACACAGAAACATAGAAACACAGAAACACAGAAACATAGAAACACAGAAACATAGAAACATATAAACATATAAACACAGAAACATAGAAACACAGAAACATAGAAACACAGAAACATAGAAACACAGAAACACAGAAACATAGAAACACAGAAACATAGAAACATATAAACACAGAAACATAGAAACACAGAAACATAGAAACACAGAAACATAGAAACACAGAAACATAGAAACACAGAAACACAGAAACATCGAAACACAGAAACATAGAAACATAGAAACACAGAAACATAGAAACACAGAAACACAGAAACATAGAAACATAGAAACACCGAAACATAGAAACACAGAAACATAGAAACACATAAACATAGAAACACAGAAACATAGAAACACAGAAACACAGAAACATAGAAACACAGAAACATAGAAACACAGAAACATAGAAACACAGAAACACAGAAACATAGAAACACAGAAACACAAAAACATAGAAACATAGAAACACAGAAACATAGAAACACAGAAACATAGAAACACAGAAACACAGAAACACAGAATCACAGAAATATAGAAACTCAGAAACATAGAAACACAGAAACATAGAAATACAGAAACACAGAAACACAGAAACACAGAAACATAGAAACACAGAAACATAGAAACACAGAAACATAGAAATACAGAAACACGGAAACATAGAAACACAGAAACATAGAAATACAGAAACACAGAAACATAGAAACACAGAAACATAGAAATACAGAAACACAGAAACATAGAAATACAGAAACACAGAAACATAGAAACACAGAAACACAGAAACATAGAAACATAGAAACACAGAAACATAGAAAAATAGAAACACAGAAACATAGAAACACAGAAACACAGAAACATAGAAACACAGAAACATAGAAACACAGAAACACAGAAACATAGAAACACAGAAACACAAAAACATAGAAACATAGAAACACAGAAACATAGAAACATAGAAACACAGAAACACAGAAACACAGAAACACAGAAATATAGAAACACAGAAACATAGAAACACAGAAACATAGAAATACAGAAACACAGAAACACAGAAACACAGAAACATAGAAACACAGAAACATAGAAACACAGAAACATAGAAACACAGAAACACAGAAACATAGAAACACAGAAACATAGAAATACAGAAACACAGAAACATAGAAACATAGAAATACAGAAACATAGAAACACAGAAACATAGAAACACAGAAACACAGAAACATAGAAACACAGAAACATAGAAACACAGAAACATAGAAACACAGAAACATAGAAACATAGAAACACAGAAACACAGAAACATAGAAACACAGAAACATAGAAACACAGAAACAGAGAAACACAGAAACACAGAAACATAGAAACACAGAAACACAGAAACACAGAAACACAGAAACATAGAAACACAGAAACACAGAAACATATAAACACAGAAACATAGAAACACAGAAACAAAGAAACACAGAAACACAGAAACATAGAAACACAGAAACATAGAAACACAGAAACATAGAAACACAGAAACACAGAAACATAGAAACACAGAAACATTGAAACATATAAACATAGAAACACAGAAACATAGAAACACAGAAACATAAAAACACAGAAACACAGAAACATAGAAACATAGAAACACAGAAACATAGAAACACATAAACATAGAAACACATAAACATAGAAACACAGAAACATAGAAACACAGAAACACAGAAACATAGAAACACAGAAACATAGAAACACAGAAACACAGAAACATAGAAACACAGAAACACAGAAACATAGAAACACAGAAACATAGAAACACAGAAACATAGAAACACAGAAACACAGAAACATAGAAACACAGAAACACAGAAATACAGAAACACAGAAACATAGGAACACAGAAACACAGAAACATAGAAACACAGAAACATGGAAACACAGAAACATAGAAACACAGAAATAGAGAAACACAGAAATACAGAAACATAGAAACACAGAAACATAGAAACACAGAAACATAGAAATACAGAAACACAGAAACATAGAAACACAGAAACACAGAAATACAGAAACACAGAAACATAGAAATACAGAAACACAGAAACATAGAAACACAGAAACATAGAAACACAGAAACATAGAAACATAGAAACATAGAAACACAGAAACACAGAAACATAGAAACACAGAAACATAGAAACACAGAAACATAGAAACACAGAAACATAGAAAACACAGAAACACAGAAACATAGAAACACAGAAACATAGAAACACAGAAACACAGAAACATAGAAACACAGAAACACAGAAACATAGAAACACAGAAACATAGAAACACAGAAACATAGAAACATAGAAACACAGAAAAATAGAAACATAGAAACATAGAAACACAGAAACATAGAAACATAGAAACACAGAAACATAGAAACACAGAAAAACAGAAATATAGAAACACAGAAACATAGAAACACAGAAACATAGAAACACAGAAACATAGAAAACACAGAAACATAGAAACACAGAAACATAGAAACATAGAAACACAGAAAAACAGAAACATAGAAACACAGAAACACAGAAACATAGAAACACAGAAACATAGAAACACAGAAACATAGAAACACAGAAAAATAGAAACATAGAAACATAGAAACACAGAAACATAGAAACATAGAAACACAGAAACATAGAAACACAGAAAAACAGAAACATAGAAACACAGAAACATAGAAACACAGAAACATAGAAACACAGAAACATAGAAACACAGAAACATAGAAACATAGAAACACAGAAAAACAGAAACATAGAAACACAGAAACATAGAAACACAGAAAAATAGAAACATAGAAACACAGAAACATAGAAACACAGAAACATAGAAACACAGAAACAGAGAAACATAGAAACACAGAAACACAGAAACATAGAAACACAGAAACACAGAAACATAGAAACACAGAAACATAGAAACACAGAAACACAGAAACATAGAAACACAGAAACATGGAAACACAGAAACACAGAAACACAGAAACATAGAAACACAGAAACACAGAAACATAGAAACACAGAAACATAGAAACATATAAACATATAAACACAGAAACATAGAAACACAGAAACATAGAAACACAGAAACATAGAAACACAGAAACACAGAAACATAGAAACACAGAAACATAGAAACATATAAACACAGAAACATAGAAACACAGAAACATAGAAACACAGAAACATAGAAACACAGAAACATAGAAACACAGAAACACAGAAACATCGAAACACAGAAACATAGAAACATAGAAACACAGAAACATAGAAACACAGAAACACAGAAACATAGAAACATAGAAACACCGAAACATAGAAACACAGAAACATAGAAACACATAAACATAGAAACACAGAAACATAGAAACACAGAAACACAGAAACATAGAAACACAGAAACATAGAAACACAGAAACACAAAAACATAGAAACATAGAAACACAGAAACATAGAAACACAGAAACACAGAAACATAGAAACACAGAAACACAAAAACATAGAAACATAGAAACACAGAAACATAGAAACACAGAAACATAGAAACACAGAAACACAGAAACACAGAATCACAGAAATATAGAAACTCAGAAACATAGAAACACAGAAACATAGAAATACAGAAACACAGAAACACAGAAACACAGAAACATAGAAACACAGAAACATAGAAACACAGAAACATAGAAATACAGAAACACGGAAACATAGAAACACAGAAACATAGAAATACAGAAACACAGAAACATAGAAACACAGAAACATAGAAATACAGAAACACAGAAACATAGAAATACAGAAACACAGAAACATAGAAACACAGAAACACAGAAACATAGAAACATAGAAACACAGAAACATAGAAAAATAGAAACACAGAAACATAGAAACACAGAAACACAGAAACATAGAAACATAGAAACACAGAAACATAGAAACACAGAAACATAGAAACACAGAAACACAGAAACACAGAAACATAGAAACACAGAAACATAGCAACACAGAAACATAGAAAACACAGAAAAACAGAAACATAGAAACATAGAAACACAGAAACATAGAAACACAGAAACATAGAAACACAGAAACACAGAAACATAGAAACACAGAAACATAGAAACACAGAAACACAGAAACATAGAAACATAGAAACACAGAAACATAGAAACATAGAAACACAAAAACATAGAAACACAGAAACACAGAAACATAGAAACACAGAAACATAGAAACACAGAAACATAGAAACACAGAAACACAGAAATACAGAAACACAGAAACATAGAAACACAGAAACACAGAAACATAGAAACACAGAAACATAGAAACACAGAAACACAGAAACATAGAAACACAGAAACATAGAAACACAGAAACATAGAAATACAGAAACACAGAAACATAGAAACACAGAAACATAGAAATACAGAAACACAGAAACATAGAAACATAGAAACACAGAGACATAGAAACACAGAAACATAGAAACACAGAAACATAGAAACACAGAAACATAGAAACACAGAAACACAGAAACATAGAAACATAGAAACACAGAAACACAGAAACATAGAAACACAGAAACATAGAAACACAGAAACACAGAAACATAGAAACACAGAAACACAGAAACATAGAAACACAGAAACACAGAAACATAGAAACACAGAAACATAGAAACATAGAAACACAGAAACACAGAAACATAGAAACACAGAAACATAGAAATACAGAAACACAGAAACATAGAAACACAGAAACATAGAAATACAGAAACACAGAAACATAGAAACACAGAAACATAAAAATACAGAAACATAGAAACACAGAAACATAGAAACACAGAAACACAGAAACATAGAAACACAGAAACATAGAAACACAGAAACACAGAAACATAGAAACATAGAAACACAGAAACATAGAAACATAGAAACACAGAAACATAGAAACACAGAAACACAGAAACATTGAAACACAGAAACACAGAAACATAGAAACACAGAAACACAGAAATACAGAAACACAGAAACATAGAAACACAGAAACACAGAAACATAGAAACACAGAAACATAGAAACACAGAAACACAGAAACATAGAAACACAGAAACATCGAAACACAGAAACATAGAATTACAGAAACACAGAAACATAGAAACACAGAATCATAGAAATACAGAAACACAGAAACATAGAAACACAGAAACATAGAAATACAGAAACACAGAAACATAGAAATACAGAAACACAGAAACATAGAAACACAGAAACATAGAAACACAGAAACATAGAAACATAGAAACATAGAAACACAGAAACACAGAAATATAGAAACATAGAAACATAGAAACACAGAAACACAGAAACACAGAAACATAGAAACACAGAAACATAGAAACACAGAGACATAGAAACACAGAAACATAGAAAACACAGAAACACAGAAACACAGAAACATAGAAACACAGAAAAATAGAAACACAGAAACATAGAAACACAGAAACATAGAAACACAGAAACATAGAAACACAGAAACACAGAAACATAGAAACACAGAAACACAGAAATACAGAAACACAGAAACATAGAAACACAGAAACACAGAAACATAGAAACACAGAAACATAGAAACACAGAAACACAGAAACATAGAAACACAGAAACATAGAAACACAGAAACACAGAAACATAGAAACACAGAAACATAGAAATACAGAAACACAGAAACATAGAAACACAGAAACACAGAAACATAGAAACATAGAAACACAGAAACATAGAAACACAGAAACACAGAAACATAGAAACACAGAAACACAGAAACATAGAAACACAGAAATATAGAAACATAGAAACACAGAAACATAGAAACACAGAAACATAGAAACACAGAAACATAGAAACACAGAAACATAGAAACACAGAAACATAGAAACACAGAAACACAGAAACATAGAAACACAGAAACACAGAAATACAGAAACACAGAAACATAGAAACACAGAAACACAGAAACATAGAAACACAGAAACATAGAAACACAGAAACACAGAAACATAGAAACACAGAAACATAGAAACACAGAAACACAGAAACATAGAAACACAGAAACATAGAAATACAGAAACACAGAAACATCGAAACACAGAAACACAGAAACATAGAAACATAGAAACACAGAAACATAGAAACACAGAAACACAGAAACATAGAAACACAGAAACACAGAAACATAGAAACACAGAAACACAGAAACATAGAAACACAGAAATATAGAAACATAGAAACACAGAAACATAGAAACACAGAAACATAGAAACACAGAAACACAGAAACATAGAAACACAGAAACATAGAAACACAGAAACATAGAAACACATAAACATAGAAACACAGAAACAAAGAAACATAGAAACACAGAAACACAGAAACATAGAAACACAGAAACATAGAAACACAGAAACATAGAAACACAGAAACACAGAAACATAGAAACACAGAAACATAGAAACACAGAAACACAGAAACATAGAAACACAGAAACACAGAAACATAGAAACATAGAAACACAGAAACATAGAAACACAGAAACACAGAAACATAGAAACACAGAAACATAGAAACACAGAAACACAGAAACATAGAAACACAGAAACATAGAAACACAGAAACATAGAAACACAGAAACATAGAAACACAGAAACATAGAAACACAGAAACATAGAAACATAGAAACACAGAAAAACAGAAACATAGAAACACAGAAACATAGAAACACAGAAACATAGAAACACAGAAACAGAGAAACATAGAAACACAGAAACACAGAAACATAGAAACACAGAAACATAGAAACACAGAAACACAGAAACATAGAAACACAGAAACATAGAAACACAGAAACACAGAAACATAGAAACACAGAAACATGGAAACACAGAAACACAGAAACACAGAAACATAGAAACACAGAAACACAGAAACATAGAAACACAGAAACATAGAAACATATAAACATATAAACACAGAAACATAGAAACACAGAAACATAGAAACACAGAAACATAGAAACACAGAAACACAGAAACATAGAAACACAGAAACATAGAAACATATAAACACAGAAACATAGAAACACAGAAACATAGAAACACAGAAACATAGAAACACAGAAACATAGAAACACAGAAACACAGAAACATAGAAACACAGAAACATAGAAACATAGAAACACAGAAACATAGAAACACAGAAACACAGAAACATAGAAACATAGAAACACCGAAACATAGAAACACAGAAACATAGAAACACATAAACATAGAAACACAGAAACATAGAAACACAGAAACACAGAAACATAGAAACACAGAAACATAGAAACACAGAAACATAGAAACACAGAAACACAGAAACATAGAAACACAGAAACACAAAAACATAGAAACACAGAAACATAGAAACACAGAAACATAGAAACACAGAAACACAGAAACACAGAAATATAGAAACACAGAAACATAGAAACACAGAAACATAGAAATACAGAAACACAGAAACACAGAAACACAGAAACATAGAAACACAGAAACATAGAAACACAGAAACATAGAAATACAGAAACACAGAAACATAGAAACACAGAAACATAGAAATACAGAAACACAGAAACATAGAAACACAGAAACATAGAAATACAGAAACACAGAAACATAGAAACACAGAAACATAGAAATACAGAAACACAGAAACATAGAAACACAGAAACATAGAAATACAGAAACACAGAAACATAGAAACACAGAAACATAGAAATACAGAAACACAGAAACATTGAAATACAGAAACACAGAAACATAGAAACACAGAAACACAGAAACACAGAAACATAGAAACATAGAAACACAGAAACATAGAAAAATAGAAACACAGAAACATAGAAACACAGAAACACAGAAACATAGAAACATAGAAACACAGAAACATAGAAACACAGAAACATAGAAACACAGAAACACAGAAACACAGAAACATAGAAACACAGAAACATAGCAACACAGAAACATAGAAAACACAGAAACACAGAAACATAGAAACATAGAAACACAGAAACATAGAAACACAGAAACATAGAAACACAGAAACACAGAAACATAGAAACACAGAAACATAGAAACACAGAAACACAGAAACATAGAAACATGGAAACACAGAAACATAGAAACATAGAAACACAAAAACATAGAAACACAGAAACACAGAAACATAGCAACACAGAAACATAGAAACACAGAAACACAGAAATACAGAAACACAGAAACATAGAAACACAGAAACACAGAAACATAGAAACACAGAATCATAGAAACACAGAAACACAGAAACATAGAAACACAGAAACATAGAAACACAGAAACATAGAAATACAGTAACACAGAAACATAGAAACACAGAAACATAGAAATACAGAAACACAGAAACATAGAAACACAGAAACACAGAAACATAGAAACATAGAAACACAGAAACATAGAAACATAGAAACACAGAAACACAGAAACATAGAAACACAGAAACATAGAAACACAGAAACATAGAAACACAGAAACATAGAAACACAGAAACACAGAAACATAGAAACATAGAAACACAGAAACACAGAAACATAGAAACACAGAAACATAGAAACACAGAAACATAGAAACACAGAAACATAGAAACACAGAAACACAGAAACATAGAAACACAGAAACACAGAAACATAGAAACACAGAAACATAGAAACATAGAAACACAGAAACACAGAAACATAGAAACACAGACACATAGAAATACAGAAACACAGAAACATAGAAACACAGAAACATAGAAATACAGAAACACAGAAACATAGAAACACAGAAACATAAAAATACAGAAACATAGAAACACAGAAACATAGAAACACAGAAACACAGAAACATAGAAACACAGAAACATAGAAACACAGAAACACAGAAACATAGAAACATAGAAACACAGAAACATAGAAACATAGAAACACAGAAACATAGAAACACAGAAACACAGAAACATAGAAACACAGAAACACAGAAACATAGAAACACAGAAACACAGAAATACAGAAACACAGAAACATAGAAACACAGAAACACAGAAACATAGAAACACAGAAACATAGAAACACAGAAACACAGAAACATAGAAACACAGAAACATCGAAACACAGAAACATAGAAATACAGAAACACAGAAACATAGAAACACAGAATCATAGAAATACAGAAACACAGAAACATAGAAACACAGAAACATAGAAATACAGAAACACAGAAACATAGAAATACAGAAACACAGAAACATAGAAACACAGAAACATAGAAACACAGAAACATAGAAACATAGAAACACAGAAACATAGAAACATAGAAACACAGAAACACAGAAACATAGAAACATAGAAACATAGAAACACAGAAACACAGAAACACAGAAACATAGAAACACAGAAACATAGAAACACAGAGACATAGAAACACAGAAACATAGAAAACACAGAAACACAGAAACATAGAAACACAGAAACATAGAAACACAGAAACATAGAAACACAGAAACATAGAAACACCGAAACACAGAAACATAGAAACACAGAAACACAGAAATACAGAAACACAGAAACATAGAAACACAGAAACACAGAAACATAGAAACACAGAAACATAGAAACACAGAAACACAGAAACATAGAAACACAGAAACACAGAAACATAGAAACACAGAAACATAGAAATACAGAAACACAGAAACATAGAAACACAGAAACACAGAAACATAGAAACATAGAAACACAGAAACATAGAAACACAGAATCACAGAAACACAGAAACATACAAACACAGAAACACAGAAACATAGAAACACAGAAATATAGAAACATAGAAACACAGAAACATAGAAACACAGAAACATAGAAACACAGAAACACAGAAACATAGAAACACAGTAACATAGAAACACAGAAACATAGAAACACATAAACATAGAAACACAGAAACACAGAAACATAGAAACACAGAAACATAGAAACACAGAAACATAGAAACACAGAAACATAGAAACACAGAAACACAGAAACATAGAAACACAGAAACATAGAAACACAGAAACACAGAAACATAGAAACACAGAAACACAGAAACATAGAAACATAGAAACACAGATACACAGAAACATAGAAACACAGAAACATAGAAACACAGAAACATAGAAACACATAAACAAGAAACACAGAAACATAGAAACACAGAAACACAGAAACATAGAAACACAGAAACATAGAAACACAGAAACATAGAAACACAGAAACACAGAAACATAGAAACACAGAAACACAGCAACATAGAAACATAGAAACACAGAAACATAGTAACACAGAAACATAGAAACACAGAAACACAGAAACACAGAAATATAGAAACACAGAAACATAGAAACACAGAAACATAGAAATACAGAAACATAGAAACACAGAAACATAGAAACACAGAAACATAGAAACACAGAAACACAGAAACATAGAAACACAGAAACATAGAAATACAGAAACACAGAAACATAGAAACACAGAAACATAGAAATACAGAAACACAGAAACATAGAAACACAGAAACATAGAAATACAGAAACACAGAAACATAGAAATACAGAAACACAGAAACATAGAAACACAGAAACATAGAAACACAGAAACATAGAAATACAGAAACACAGAAACATAGAAACACAGAAACATAGAAATACAGAAACACAGAAACATAGAAACACAGAAACATAAAAATACAGAAACATAGAAACACAGAAACATAGAAACACAGAAACACAGAAACATAGAAACACAGAAACATAGAAACACAGAAACACAGAAACATAGAAACATAGAAACACAGAAACATAGAAACATGGAAACACAGAAACATAGAAACACAGAAACACAGAAACATAGAAACACAGAAACACAGAAACATAGAAACACAGAAACACAGAAATACAGAAACACAGAAACATAGAAACACAGAAACATAGAAACATAGAAACACAGAAACATAGAAACACAGAAACACAGAAACACAGAAACATAGAAACATAGAAACACAGAAACATAGAAACACAGAAACACAGAAACATAGAAACAGAGAAACACAGAAACATAGAAACACAGAAACATAGAAACACAGAAACATAGAAACACAGAAAAACAGAAACATAGAAACATAGAAACACAGAAACATAGAAACATAGAAAACACAGAAACACAGAAACATAGAAACACAGAAACATAGAAACACAGAAACATAGAAACACAGAAACATAGAAACACAGAAACACAGAAACATAGAAACACAGAAACATAGAAACACAGAAACACAGAAACAGAGAAACATAGAAACATAGAAACACAGAAACACAGAAACACAGAAACATAGAAACACAGAAACATAGAAACACAGAAACACAGAAACATAGAAACACAGAAACATAGAAACACAGAAACATAGAAACACAGAAACATAGAAGCACAGAAACATAGAAACACAGAAACACAGAAACACAGAAACATAGAAATACAGAAACACAGAAACATAGAAACACAGAAACATGGAAACACAGAAACATAGAAACACAGAAATATAGAAACACAGAAACACAGAAACATAGAAACACAGAAACATAGAAAGAAAGAAACATAAAAATACAGAAACACAGAAACATAGAAACACAGAAACATAGAAATACAGAAACACAGAAACATAGAAATACAGAAACACAGAAACATAGAAACACAGAAACATAGAAACACAGAAACATAGAAACATAGAAACATAGAAACACAGAAACACAGAAACACAGAAACAAAGAAACACAGAAACATAGAAACATAGAAACACAGAAACACAGAAATATAGAAACATAGAAACATTGAAACACAGAAACATAGAAACATAGAAACACAGAAACATAGAACCACAAACACAGAAACACAGAAACATAGAAACATAGAAACACAGAAACATAGAAACACAGAAACATAGAAACACAGAAACATAGAAAACACAGAAACACAGAAACATAGAAACATGGAAACATAGAAACACAGAAACACAGAAACATAGAAACACAGAAACACAGAAACATAGAAACACAGAAACATAGAAACACAGAAACATATAAACACAGAAACATAGAAACATAGAAACACAGAAACATAGAAATATAGAAACATAGAAACACAGAAACATAGAAACATAGAAACACAGAAACATAGAAACACAGAAACACAGAAACATAGAAACACAGAAACATAGAAACACAGAAACATAGAAACACAGAAACATAGAAACACAGAAACATAGAAACATAGAAACACAGAAAAACAGAAACATAGAAACACAGAAACATAGAAACACAGAAAAATAGAAACATAGAAACACAGAAACACAGAAACATAGAAACACAGAAACATAGAAACACAGAAACAGAGAAACATAGAAACATAGAAACACAGAAACATAGAAACACAGAAACATAGAATCACAGAAACATAGAAACACAGAAACACAGAAACATAGAAATACGGAAACATAGAAACACAGAAACACAGAAACATAAAAACACAGAAACATGGAAACAGAGAAACACAGAAACACAGAAACATAGAAATATAGAAACACAGAAACATAGAAACACAGAAACATAGAAACACGTAAACATAGAAACACAGAAACATAGAAACACAGAAACACAGAAACATAGAAACACAGAAACATAGAAACACAGAAACACAGAAACATAGAAACACAGAAACACAGAAACATAGAAACACAGAAACATAGAAACACAGAAACACAGAAACATAGAAACACAGAAACACAGAAACATAGAAACATAGAAACACAGAAACATAGAAACACAGAAACACAGAAAGACAGAAACATAGAAACACAGAAACATAGAAACACAGAAACATAGAAATACGGAAACATAGAAACACAGAAACACAGAAACATAAAAACACAGAAACACAGAAACATAGAAACATAGAAACACAGAAACATAGAAACACAGAAACATAGAAACACAGAAACATAGAAACACAAAAACATAGAAACACAGAAACATAGAAATATAGAAACACAGAAACACAGAAACATAGAAACACAGAAACATAGAAACATAGAAACACAGAAACATAGAAACATAGAAACATAGAAACACAGAAACATAGAAACACAGAAACATAGAAACACAGAAACACAGAATCATAGAACACAGAAACATAGAAACACAGAAACATAGAAACACAGAAACATAGAAACACAGAAACACAGAAACATAGAAACACAGAAACATAGAAACACAGAAACACAGAAACATAGAAACACAGAAACACAGAAACATATAAACACAGAAACATAGAAACACAGAAACATAGAAACACAGAAACATAGAAACACAGAAACATAGAAACACAGAAACACAGAAACATAGAACACAGAAACATAGAAACACAGAAACATAGAAACACAGAAACATAGAAACACAGAAACATAGAAACACAGAAACACAGAAACATAGAAACACAGAAACACAGAAACACAGAAACATAGAAACACAGAAACACAGAAACATAGAAACACAGAAACATAGAAACACAGAAACACAGAAACATAGAAACAAAGAAACACAGAAACATAGAAACACAGAAACACAGAAACATAGAAACACAGAAACATTGAAACATATAAACACAGAAACATAGAAACACAGAAACATAGAAACACAGAAACATAGAAACACAGAAACACAGAAACATAGAAACATAGAAACACAGAAACATAGAAACACAGAAACATAGAAACACAGAAACACAGAAACATAGAAACATAGAAACACAGAAACATAGAAACACAGAAAAATAGAAACACAGAAACACAGAAACATAGCAACACAGAAACATAGAAACACAGAAACACAGAAACATAGAAACACAGAAACACAGAAACAAAGAAACATAGAAACACAGAAACATAGAAACACAGAAACATAGAAATACAGAAACACAGAAACATGAAACACAGAAACACAGAAACACAGAAACATAGAAACACAGAAACATGGAAACACAGAAACATAGAAACACAGAAATATAGAAACACAGAAACACAGAAACATAGAAACACAGAAACATAGAAACACAGAAACATAGAAATGCCGAAACACAGAAACATAGAAACACAGAAACATAGAAATACAGAAACACAGAAACATAGAAATACAGAAACACAGAAACATAGAAACACAGAAACATAGAAACACAGAAACATAGAAACATAGAAACATAGAAACACAGAAACACAGAAACATAGAAACATAGAAACACAGAAACATAGAAACATAGAAACACAGAAACACAGAAATATAGAAACATAGAAACATTGAAACACAGAAACATAGAAACATAGAAACACAGAAACATAGAACCACAAACACAGAAACACAGAAACATAGAAACCTAGAAACACAGAAACATAGAAACACAGAAACATAGAAACACAGAAACATAGAAAACACAGAAACACAGAAACATAGAAACTCAGAAACATAGAAACACAGAAACACAGAAACATAGAAACACAGAAACATAGAAATACAGAAACATAGAAACACAGAAACATAGAAACACAGAAACATAGAAACATAGAAACACAGAAAAACAGAAACATAGAAACACAGAAACATAGAAACACAGAAAAATAGAAACATAGAAACACAGAAACACAGAAACATAGAAACACAGAAACATAGAAACACAGAAACAGAGAAACATAGAAACACAGAAACACAGAAACATAGAAACACAGAAACATAGAAACACAGAAACATAGAAACACAGAAACACAGAAACATAGAAACAAAGAAACACAGAAACATAGAAACACAGAAACATAGAAACACAGAAACATAGAAACACAGAAACATAGAAACACAGAAACACAGAAACATAGAAACACAGAAACATAGAAACACAGAAACATAGAAACACAGAAACATAGAAACACAGAAACACAGAAACATAGAAACACAGAAACACAGAAACATAGAAACACAGAAACATAGAAACACAGAAACACAGAAACATAGAAACATAGAAACACTGAAACAGAGAAACACAGAAACATAGAAACACATAAACATAGAAACACAGAAACATAGAAACACAGAAACACAGAAACATAGAAACACAGAAACATAGAAACACAGAAACATAGAAACACAGAAACACAGAAACATAGAAACACAGAAACACAAAAACATAGAAACATAGAAACACAGAAACATAGAAACACAGAAACATAGAAACACAGAAACACCGAAATATAGAAACACAGAAACATAGAAACAGAGAAACATAGAAATACAGAAACACAGAAACACAGAAACATAGAAACACAGAAACATAGAAACACAGAAACATAGAAACACAGAAACACAGAAACATAGAAACACAGAAACATAGAAATACAGAAACACAGAAACATAGAAACACAGAAACATAGAAATACAGAAACACAGAAACATAGAAACACAGAAACATAGAAATACAGAAACACAGAAACATAGAAATACAGAAACACAGAAACATAGAAACACAGAAACATAGAAACACAGAAACACAGAAACATAGAAACACAGAAACATAGAAACATAGAAACACAGAAACACAGAAACATAGAAACATAGAAACACAGAAACATAGAAACACAGAAACACAGAAACATAGAAACATAGAAACACAGAAACATAGAAACACAGAAACATAGAAACACAGAAACACAGAAACACAGAAACATAGAAACACAGAAACATTAAAACACAGAAACATAGAAACACAGAAACATAGAAAACACAGAAACACAGAAACATAGAAACACAGAAACATAGAAACATAGAAACACAGAAACATAGAAACACAGAAACATAGAAACACAGAAACACAGAAACATAGAAACACAGAAACACAGAAACATAGAAACATAGAAACACAGAAACATAGAAACATAGAAACACAGAAACATAGAAACACAGAAACACAGAAACATAGAAACAAAGAAACACAGAAACATTGAAACACAGAAACACAGAAACATAGAAACACAGAAACACAGAAACATGGAAACACAGAAACATAGAAACACAGAAATATAGAAACATAGAAACACAGAAATATAGAAACACAGAAACACAGAAACATAGAAACACAGAAACATAGAAACACAGAAACATAGAAATACCGAAACACAGAAACATAGAAACACAGAAACATAGAAATACAGAAACACAGAAACATAGAAATACAGAAACACAGAAACATAGAAACACAGAAACATAGAAACACAGAAACATAGAAACATAGAAACATAGAAACACAGAAACACAGAAACATAGAAACATAGAAACACAGAAACATAGAATCATAGAAACACAGAAACACAGAAATATAGAAACATTGAAACATTGAAACACAGAAACATAGAAACATAGAAACACAGAAACATAGAACCACAAACACAGAAACACAGAAACATAGAAACCTAGAAACACAGAAACATAGAAACACAGAAACATAGAAACACAGAAACATAGAAAACACAGAAACACAGAAACATAGAAACTCAGAAACATAGAAACACAGAAACACAGAAACATAGAAACACAGAAACATAGAAACACAGAAACATAGAAACACAGAAACATAGAAACACAGAAACATAGAAACATAGAAACACAGAAAAACAGAAACATAGAAACACAGAAACATAGAAACACAGAAAAATAGAAACATAGAAACACAGAAACACAGAAACATAGAAACACAGAAACATAGAAACACAGAAACAGAGAAACATAGAAACACAGAAACACAGAAACATAGAAACACAGAAACATAGAAACACAGAAACATAGAAACACAGAAACACAGAAACATAGAAACAAAGAAACACAGAAACATAGAAACACAGAAACATAGAAACACAGAAACATAGAAACACAGAAACATAGAAACACAGAAACATAGAAACACAGAAACATAGAAACATATAAACACAGAAACATAGAAACACAGAAACATAGAAACACAGAAACATAGAAACACAGAAACATAGAAACACAGAAACACAGAAACATAGAAACACAGAAACACAGAAACATAGAAACACAGAAACATAGAAACACAGAAACACAGAAACATAGAAACATAGAAACACTGAAACAGAGAAACACAGAAACATAGAAACACATAAACATAGAAACACAGAAACATAGAAACACAGAAACACAGAAACATAGAAACACAGAAACATAGAAACACAGAAACATAGAAACACAGAAACACAGAAACATAGAAACACAGAAACACAAAAACATAGAAACATAGAAACACAGAAACATAGAAACACAGAAACATAGAAACACAGAAACACAGAAATATAGAAACACAGAAACATAGAAACAGAGAAACATAGAAATACAGAAACACAGAAACACAGAAACATAGAAACACAGAAACACAGAAACACAGAAACATAGAAACACAGAAACACAGAAACATAGAAACACAGAAACATAGAAATACAGAAACACAGAAACATAGAAACACAGAAACATAGAAATACAGAAACACAGAAACATAGAAACACAGAAACATAGAAATACAGAAACACAGAAACATAGAATTACAGAAACACAGAAACATAGAAACACAGAAACATAGAAACACAGAAACACAGAAACATAGAAACACAGAAACATAGAAACATAGAAACACAGAAACACAGAAACATAGAAACATAGAAACACAGAAACATAGAAACACAGAAACACAGAAACATAGAAACATAGAAACATAGAAACACAGAAACATAGAAACACAGAAACACAGAAACACAGAAACATAGAAACACAGAAACATTAAAACACAGAAACATAGAAACACAGAAACATAGAAAACACAGAAACACAGAAACATAGAAACACAGAAACATAGAAACATAGAAACACAGAAACATAGAAACACAGAAACATAGAAACACAGAAACACAGAATCACAGAAACATAGAAACACAGAAACACAGAAACATAGAAACATAGAAACACAGAAACATAGAAACATAGAAACATAGAAACACAGAAACACAGAAACATAGAAACAAAGAAACACAGAAACATTGAAACACAGAAACACAGAAATACAGAAACACAGAAACACAGAAACATAGAAACACAGAAACATAGAAATACAGAAACACAGAAACATAGAAACACAGAAACATAGAAATACAGAAACACAGAAACATAGAAACACAGAAACACAGAAACATAGACACACAGAAACACAGAAACATAGAAACACAGAAACATAGAAACACAGAAACACAGAAACACAGAAACACAGAAACATAGAAACACAGAAACATAGAAACACAGAAACATAGAAACACAGAAACATAGAAACACAGAAACATAGAAACACAGAAACACAGAAACATAGAAACACAGAAACACAGAAACATAGAAACACAGAAACATAGAAACACAGAAACATAGAAACACAGAAACATAGAAACATAGAAACATAGAAACATAGAAATACAGAAACACAGAAACATAGAAACACAGAAACATAGAAACACAGAAACATAGAAACACAGAAACACAGAAACATAGAAACAAAGAAACACAGAAACATAGAAACACAGAAACATAGAAACACAGAAACATAGAAACACAGAAACATAGAAACACAGAAACATAGAAACACAGAAACATAGAAACATATAAACACAGAAACATAGAAACACAGAAACATAGAAACACAGAAACATAGAAACACAGAAACATAGAAACACAGAAACACAGAAACATAGAAACACAGAAACACAGAAACATAGAAACACAGAAACATAGAAACACAGAAACACAGAAACATAGAAACATAGAAACACTGAAACAGAGAAACACAGAAACATAGAAACACATAAACATAGAAACACAGAAACATAGAAACACAGAAACACAGAAACATAGAAACACAGAAACATAGAAACACAGAAACATAGAAACACAGAAACACAGAAACATAGAAACACAGAAACACAAAAACATAGAAACATAGAAACACAGAAACATAGAAACACAGAAACATAGAAACACAGAAACACAGAAATATAGAAACACAGAAACATAGAAACAGAGAAACATAGAAATACAGAAACACAGAAACACAGAAACATAGAAACACAGAAACATAGAAACACAGAAACATAGAAACACAGAAACACAGAAACATAGAAACACAGAAACATAGAAATACAGAAACACAGAAACATAGAAACACAGAAACATAGAAATACAGAAACACAGAAACATAGAAACACAGAAACATAGAAATACAGAAACACAGAAACATAGAAATACAGAAACACAGAAACATAGAAACACAGAAACATAGAAACACAGAAACACAGAAACATAGAAACACAGAAACATAGAAACATAGAAACACAGAAACACAGAAACATAGAAACATAGAAACACAGAAACATAGAAACACAGAAACACAGAAACATAGAAACATAGAAACACAGAAACATAGAAACACAGAAACATAGAAACACAGAAACACAGAAACACAGAAACATAGAAACACAGAAACATTAAAACACAGAAACATAGAAACACAGAAACATAGAAAACACAGAAACACAGAAACATAGAAACACAGAAACATAGAAACATAGAAACACAGAAACATAGAAACACAGAAACATAGAAACACAGAAACACAGAAACATAGAAACACAGAAACACAGAAACATAGAAACATAGAAACACAGAAACATAGAAACATAGAAACACAGAAACATAGAAACACAGAAACACAGAAACATAGAAACAAAGAAACACAGAAACATTGAAACACAGAAACACAGGAACATAGAAACACAGAAACATGGAAACACAGAAACATAGAAACACAGAAATATAGAAACACAGAAACACAGAAACATAGAAACACAGAAACATAGAAACACAGAAACATAGAAATACCGAAACACAGAAACATAGAAACACAGAAACATTGAAATACAGAAACACAGAAACATAGAAATACAGAAACACAGAAACATAGAAACACAGAAACATAGAAACACAGAAACATAGAAACATAGAAACATAGAAACACAGAAACACAGAAACATAGAAACATAGAAACACAGAAACATAGAATCATAGAAACACAGAAACACAGAAATATAGAAACATTGAAACATTGAAACACAGAAACATAGAAACATAGAAACACAGAAACATAGAACCACAAACACAGAAACACAGAAACATAGAAACCTAGAAACACAGAAACATAGAAACACAGAAACATAGAAACACAGAAACATAGAAAACACAGAAACACAGAAACATAGAAACTCAGAAACATAGAAACACAGAAACACAGAAACATAGAAACACAGAAACATAGAAACACAGAAACATAGAAACACAGAAACATAGAAACACAGAAACATAGAAACATAGAAACACAGAAAAACAGAAACATAGAAACACAGAAAAATAGAAACATAGAAACACAGAAACACAGAAACATAGAAACACAGAAACATAGAAACACAGAAACAGAGAAACATAGAAACACAGAAACATAGAAACACAGAAACATAGAAACACAGAAACATAGAAACACAGAAACACAGAAACATAGAAACAAAGAAACACAGAAACATAGAAACACAGAAACATAGAAACACAGAAACATAGAAACACAGAAACATAGAAACACAGAAACATAGAAACACAGAAACATAGAAACATATAAACACAGAAACATAGAAACACAGAAACATAGAAACACAGAAACATAGAAACACAGAAACATAGAAACACAGAAACACAGAAACATAGAAACACAGAAACACAGAAACATAGAAACACAGAAACATAGAAACACAGAAACACAGAAACATAGAAACATAGAAACACTGAAACAGAGAAACACAGAAACATAGAAACACATAAACATAGAAACACAGAAACATAGAAACACAGAAACACAGAAACATAGAAACACAGAAACATAGAAACACAGAAACATAGAAACACAGAAACACAGAAACATAGAAACACAGAAACACAAAAACATAGAAACATAGAAACACAGAAACATAGAAACACAGAAACATAGAAACACAGAAACACAGAAATATAGAAACACAGAAACATAGAAACAGAGAAACATAGAAATACAGAAACACAGAAACACAGAAACATAGAAACACAGAAACACAGAAACACAGAAACATAGAAACACAGAAACACAGAAACATAGAAACACAGAAACATAGAAATACAGAAACACAGAAACATAGAAACACAGAAACATAGAAATACAGAAACACAGAAACATAGAAACACAGAAACATAGAAATACAGAAACACAGAAACATAGAAATACAGAAACACAGAAACATAGAAACACAGAAACATAGAAACACAGAAACACAGAAACATAGAAACACAGAAACATAGAAACATAGAAACACAGAAACACAGAAACATAGAAACATAGAAACACAGAAACATAGAAACACAGAAACACAGAAACATAGAAACATAGAAACATAGAAACACAGAAACATAGAAACACAGAAACACAGAAACACAGAAACATAGAAACACAGAAACATTAAAACACAGAAACATAGAAACACAGAAACATAGAAAACACAGAAACACAGAAACATAGAAACACAGAAACATAGAAACATAGAAACACAGAAACATAGAAACACAGAAACATAGAAACACAGAAACACAGAAACACAGAAACATAGAAACACAGAAACACAGAAACATAGAAACATAGAAACACAGAAACATAGAAACATAGAAACATAGAAACACAGAAACACAGAAACATAGAAACAAAGAAACACAGAAACATTGAAACACAGAAACACAGAAATACAGAAACACAGAAACACAGAAACATAGAAACACAGAAACATAGAAATACAGAAACACAGAAACATAGAAACACAGAAACATAGAAATACAGAAACACAGAAACATAGAAACACAGAAACACAGAAACATAGACACACAGAAACACAGAAACATAGAAACACAGAAACATAGAAACACAGAAACACAGAAACATAGAAACACAGAAACATAGAAACACAGAAACATAGAAACACAGAAACATAGAAACACAGAAACATAGAAACACAGAAACATAGAAACACAGAAACACAGAAACATAGAAACACAGAAACACAGAAACATAGAAACACAGAAACATAGAAACACAGAAACATAGAAACACAGAAACATAGAAACATAGAAACATAGAAACATAGAAATACAGAAACACAGAAACATAGAAACACAGAAACATAAAAATACAGAAACATAGAAACACAGAAACATAGAAACACAGAAATACAGAAAAATAGAAACACAGAAACATAGAAACATAGAAACACAGAAACATAGAAACACAGAAACACAGAAACATAGAAACACAGAAACACAGAAACACAGAAATACAGAAACACAGAAACATAGAAACACAGAAACATAGAAACACAGAAACATAGAAACACAGAAACACAGAAACATAGAAACACAGAAACATAGAAACACAGAAACATAGAAATACAGAAACACAGAAACATAGAAACACAGAAACATAGAAATACAGAAACACAGAAACATAGAAACACAGAAACATAGAAATACAGAAACACAGAAACATAGAAATACAGAAACACAGAAACATAGAAACACAGAAACATAGAAACACAGAAACATAGAAACATAGAAACACAGAAACATAGAAACATAGAAACACCGAAACACAGAAACATAGAAACATAGAAACATAGAAACACAGAAACACAGAAACATAGAAACACAGAAACATAGAAACACAGAAACATAGAAACACAGAAACATAGAAAACACAGAAACACAGAAACACAGAAACACAGAAACACAAAAACATAGAAACACAGAAACATAGAAACACAGAAACACAGAAACATAGAAACACAGAAACATAGAAACACAGAAACATAGAAACACAGAAACATAGAAACACAGAAACATAGAAACACAGAAACATAGAAACACAGAAACATAGAAACATATAAACACAGAAACATAGAAACACAGAAACATAGAAACACAGAAACATAGAAACACAGAAACATAGAAACACAGAAACACAGAAACATAGAAACACAGAAACACAGAAACATAGAAACACAGAAACATAGAAACACAGAAACACAGAAACATAGAAACATAGAAACACTGAAACAGAGAAACACAGAAACATAGAAACACATAAACATAGAAACACAGAAACATAGAAACACAGAAACACAGAAACATAGAAACACAGAAACATAGAAACACAGAAACATAGAAACACAGAAACACAGAAACATAGAAACACAGAAACACAAAAACATAGAAACATAGAAACACAGAAACATAGAAACACAGAAACATAGAAACACAGAAACACAGAAATATAGAAACACAGAAACATAGAAACAGAGAAACATAGAAATACAGAAACACAGAAATACAGAAACACAGAAACATAGAAACACAGAAACATAGAAATACAGAAACACAGAAACATAGAAACACAGAAACATAGAAATACAGAAACACAGAAACATAGAAATACAGAAACACAGAAACATAGAAACACAGAAACATAGAAACACAGAAACACAGAAACATAGAAACACAGAAACATAGAAACATAGAAACACAGAAACACAGAAACATAGAAACATAGAAACACAGAAACATAGAAACACAGAAACACAGAAACATAGAAACATAGAAACACAGAAACATAGAAACACAGAAACATAGAAACACAGAAACACAGAAACACAGAAACATAGAAACACAGAAACATTAAAACACAGAAACATAGAAACACAGAAACATAGAAAACGCAGAAACACAGAAACATAGAAACACAGAAACATAGAAACATAGAAACACAGAAACATAGAAACACAGAAACATAGAAACACAGAAACACAGAAACACAGAAACATAGAAACACAGAAACACAGAAACATAGAAACATAGAAACACAGAAACATAGAAACATAGAAACACAGAAACATAGAAACACAGAAACACAGAAACATAGAAACAAAGAAACACAGAAACATTGAAACACAGAAACACAGAAATACAGAAACACAGAAACACAGAAACATAGAAACACAGAAACATAGAAATACAGAAACACAGAAACATAGAAACACAGAAACATAGAAATACAGAAACACAGAAACATAGAAACACAGAAACACAGAAACATAGACACACAGAAACACAGAAACATAGAAACACAGAAACATAGAAACACAGAAACACAGAAACATAGAAACACAGAAACATAGAAACACAGAAACATAGAAACACAGAAACATAGAAACACAGAAACATAGAAACACAGAAACATAGAAACACAGAAACACAGAAACATAGAAACACAGAAACACAGAAACATAGAAACACAGAAACATAGAAACACAGAAACATAGAAACACAGAAACATAGAAACATAGAAACATAGAAACATAGAAATACAGAAACACAGAAACATAGAAACACAGAAACATAAAAATACAGAAACATAGAAACACAGAAACATAGAAACACAGAAATACAGAAAAATAGAAACACAGAAACATAGAAACATAGAAACACAGAAACATAGAAACACAGAAACACAGAAACACAGAAATACAGAAACACAGAAACATAGAAACACAGAAACATAGAAACACAGAAACATAGAAACACAGAAACACAGAAACATAGAAACACAGAAACATAGAAACACAGAAACATAGAAATACAGAAACACAGAAACATAGAAACACAGAAACATAGAAATACAGAAACACAGAAACATAGAAACACAGAAACATAGAAATACAGAAACACAGAAACATAGAAATACAGAAACACAGAAACATAGAAACACAGAAACATAGAAACACAGAAACATAGAAACATAGAAACACAGAAACATAGAAACATAGAAACACAGAAACACAGAAACATAGAAACATAGAAACATAGAAACACAGAAACACAGAAACATAGAAACACAGAAACATAGAAACACAGAAACATAGAAACACAGAAACATAGAAAACACAGAAACACAGAAACACAGAAACACAAAAACATAGAAACACAGAAACATAGAAACACAGAAACACAGAAACATAGAAACACAGAAACAGAGAAACACAGAAACACAGAAATACAGAAACACAGAAACATAGAAACACAGAAACACAGAAACACAGAAATATAGAAACACAGAAACACAGAAACATAGAAACACAGAAACATAGAAACACAGAAACACAGAAACATAGAAACACAGAAACATAGAAATACAGAAACACAGAAACATAGAAACACAGAAACACAGAAACACAGAAACATAGAAACATAGAAACACAGAAACATAGAAACACAGAAACATAGAAACACAGAAACACAGAAACATAGAAACACAGAAACACAGAAACATAGAAACACAGAAACACAGAAACTTAGAAACATAGAAACACAGAAACATAGAAACACAGAAACATAGAAACAAAGAAACACAGAAACATAGAAACACAGAAACATAGAAACACAGAAACATAGAAACACATAAACATAGAAACACAGAAACACAGAAACACAGAAACATAGAAACACAGAAACACAGAAACATAGAAACACAGAAACATAGAAACACAGAAACATAGAAACACAGAAACACAGAAACATAGAAACACAGAAACACAGAAACATAGAAACACAGAAACACAGAAACATAGAAACACAGAAACATAGAAACACAGAAACATAGAAACACAGAAACATAGAAACATATAAACATAGAAACACAGAAACATAGAAACACAGAAACACAGAAACATAGAAACACAGAAACATAGAAACACAGAAACATAGAAACACAGAAACACAGAAACATAGAAACACAGAAACACAGCAACATAGAAACATAGAAACACAGAAACATAGAAACACAGAAACATAGAAACACAGAAACACAGAAACACAGAAATATAGAAACACAGAAACATAGAAACACAGAAACATAGAAATACAGAAACACAGAAACACAGAAACATAGAAACACAGAAACATAGAAACACAGAAACATAGAAATACAGAAACACAGAAACATAGAAACACAGAAACATAGAAATACAGAAACACAGAAACATAGAAACACAGAAACATAGAAATACAGGAACACAGAAACATAGAAATACAGAAACACAGAAACACAGAAACATAAAAACACAGAAACATAGAAACACAGAAACATAGAAACACAGAAACATAGAAACACAGAAACACAGAAACATAGAAACACAGAAACACAAAAACATAGAAACATAGAAACACAGAAACATAGAAACACAGAAACATAGAAACACAGAAACACAGAAATATAGAAACACAGAAACATAGAAACAGAGAAACATAGAAATACAGAAACACAGAAACACAGAAACATAGAAACACAGAAACACAGAAACATAGAAACACAGAAACACAGAAACATAGAAACACAGAAACATAGAAATACAGAAACACAGAAACATAGAAACACAGAAACATAGAAATACAGAAACACAGAAACATAGAAACACAGAAACATAGAAATACAGAAACACAGAAACATAGAAATACAGAAACACAGAAACATAGAAACACAGAAACATAGAAACACAGAAACACAGAAACATAGAAACACAGAAACATAGAAACATAGAAACACAGAAACATAGAAACACAGAAACATAGAAACACAGAAACACAGAAACACAGAAATATAGAAACACAGAAACATAGAAACACAGAAACATAGAAATACAGAAACACAGAAACACAGAAACATAGAAACACAGAAACATAGAAACACAGAAACATAGAAATACAGAAACACAGAAACATAGAAACACAGAAACATAGAAATACAGAAACACAGAAACATAGAAACACAGAAACATAGAAATACAGGAACACAGAAACATAGAAATACAGAAACACAGAAACACAGAAACATAAAAACACAGAAACATAGAAACACAGAAACATAGAAACACAGAAACATAGAAACACAGAAACACAGAAACATAGAAACACAGAAACACAAAAACATAGAAACATAGAAACACAGAAACATAGAAACACAGAAACATAGAAACACAGAAACACAGAAATATAGAAACACAGAAACATAGAAACAGAGAAACATAGAAATACAGAAACACAGAAACACAGAAACATAGAAACACAGAAACACAGAAACATAGAAACACAGAAACACAGAAACATAGAAACACAGAAACATAGAAATACAGAAACACAGAAACATAGAAACACAGAAACATAGAAATACAGAAACACAGAAACATAGAAACACAGAAACATAGAAATACAGAAACACAGAAACATAGAAATACAGAAACACAGAAACATAGAAACACAGAAACATAGAAACACAGAAACACAGAAACATAGAAACACAGAAACATAGAAACATAGAAACACAGAAACACAGAAACATAGAAACATAGAAACACAGAAACATAGAAACACAGAAACACAGAAACATAGAAACATAGAAACACAGAAACATAGAAACACAGAAACATAGAAACACAGAAACACAGAAACACAGAAACATAGAAACACAGAAACATTAAAACACAGAAACATAGAAACACAGAAACATAGAAAACACAGAAACACAGAAACATAGAAACACAGAAACATAGAAACATAGAAACACAGAAACATAGAAACACAGAAACATAGAAACACAGAAACACAGAAACACAGAAACATAGAAACACAGAAACACAGAAACATAGAAACATAGAAACACAGAAACATAGAAACATAGAAACACAGAAACATAGAAACACAGAAACACAGAAACATAGAAACAAAGAAACACAGAAACATTGAAACACAGAAACACAGAAATACAGAAACACAGAAACACAGAAACATAGAAACACAGAAACATAGAAATACAGAAACACAGAAACATAGAAACACAGAAACATAGAAATACAGAAACACAGAAACATAGAAACACAGAAACACAGAAACATAGACACACAGAAACACAGAAACATAGAAACACAGAAACATAGAGACACAGAAACACAGAAACATAGAAACACAGAAACATAGAAACACAGAAACATAGAAACACAGAAACATAGAAACACAGAAACATAGAAACACAGAAACACAGAAACATAGAAACACAGAAACACAGAAACATAGAAACACAGAAACATAGAAACACAGAAACATAGAAACACAGAAACATAGAAACATAGAAACATAGAAACATAGAAATACAGAAACACAGAAACATAGAAACACAGAAACATAAAAATACAGAAACATAGAAACACAGAAACATAGAAACACAGAAATACAGAAAAATAGAAACACAGAAACATAGAAACATAGAAACACAGAAACATAGAAACACAGAAACACAGAAACATAGAAACACAGAAACACAGAAACACAGAAATACAGAAACACAGAAACATAGAAACACAGAAACATAGAAACACAGAAACATAGAAACACAGAAACACAGAAACATAGAAACACAGAAACATAGAAACACAGAAACATAGAAATACAGAAACACAGAAACATAGAAACACAGAAACATAGAAATACAGAAACACAGAAACATAGAAACACAGAAACATAGAAATACAGAAACACAGAAACATAGAAATACAGAAACACAGAAACATAGAAACACAGAAACATAGAAACACAGAAACATAGAAACATAGAAACACAGAAACATAGAAACATAGAAACACCGAAACACAGAAACATAGAAACATAGAAACATAGAAACACAGAAACACAGAAACATAGAAACACAGAAACATAGAAACATAGAAACACAGAAACATAGAAAACACAGAAACACAGAAACACAGAAACACAAAAACATAGAAACACAGAAACATAGAAACACAGAAACACAGAAACATAGAAACACAGAAACATAGAAACACAGAAACACAGAAATACAGAAACACAGAAACATAGAAACACAGAAACACAGAAACACAGAAATATAGAAACACAGAAACACAGAAACATAGAAACACAGAAACATAGAAACACAGAAACACAGAAACATAGAAACACAGAAACATAGAAATACAGAAACACAGAAACATAGAAACACAGAAACACAGAAACACAGAAACATAGAAACATAGAAACACAGAAACATAGAAACACAGAAACATAGAAACACAGAAACACAGAAACATAGAAACACAGAAACACAGAAACATAGAAACACAGAAACACAGAAACTTAGAAACATAGAAACACAGAAACATAGAAACACAGAAACATAGAAACACAGAAACACAGAAACATAGAAACACAGAAACATAGAAACACAGAAACATAGAAACACATAAACATAGAAACACAGAAACACAGAAACACAGAAACATAGAAACACAGAAACACAGAAACATAGAAACACAGAAACATAGAAACACAGAAACATAGAAACACAGAAACACAGAAACATAGAAACACAGAAACTTAGAAACACAGAAACACAGAAACATAGAAACACAGAAACACAGAAACATAGAAACACAGAAACATAGAAACACAGAAACATAGAAACACAGAAACATAGAAACATATAAACATAGAAACACAGAAACATAGAAACACAGAAACACAGAAACATAGAAACACAGAAACATAGAAACACAGAAACATAGAAACACAGAAACATAGAAACACAGAAACACAGCAACATAGAAACATAGAAACACAGAAACATAGAAACACAGAAACATAGAAACACAGAAACACAGAAACACAGAAATATAGAAACACAGAAACATAGAAACACAGAAACATAGAAATACAGAAACACAGAAACACAGAAACATAGAAACACAGAAACATAGAAACACAGAAACATAGAAATACAGAAACACAGAAACATAGAAACACAGAAACATAGAAATACAGAAACACAGAAACATAGAAACACAGAAACATAGAAATACAGGAACACAGAAACATAGAAATACAGAAACACAGAAACATAGAAACACAGAAACATAAAAACACAGAAACATAGAAATACAGAAACACAGAAACATAGAAACACAGAAACATAGAAATACAGAAACACAGAAACATAGAAACACAGAAACATAAAAATACAGAAACATAGAAACACAGAAACATAGAAACACAGAAACACAGAAACATAGAAACACAGAAACATAGAAACACAGAAACATAGAAACATAGAAACATAGAAACACAGAAGCATAGAAACATAGAAACACAGAAACATAGAAACACAGAAACACAGAAACATAGAAACACAGAAACACAGAAACACAGAAATACAGAAACACAGAAACATAGAAACACAGAAACATAGAAACATAGAAACACAGAAACATAGAAACATAGAAACACAGAAACACAGAAACATAGAAACATAGAAACACAGAAACATAGAAACACAGAAACACACCAAACATAGAAACATAGAAACACAGAAACATAGAAACACAGAAACATAGAAACACAGAAACACAGAAACACAGAAACATAGAAACATAGAAACACAGAAACATAGAAACACAGAAACATAGAAAACACAGAAACACAGAAACATAGAAACACAGAAACATAGAAACACAGAAACACAGAAACACAGAAACATAGAAACACAGAAACATAGAAACACAGAAACACAGAAACAGAGAAACATAGAAACACAGAAACATAGAAACATAGAAACACAGAAACACAGAAACATAGAAACATAGAAACACAGAAACACAGAAACATAGAAACACAGAAACATAGAAACACAGAAACATAGAAACATAGAAACACAGAAACATAGAAACATAGAAACACAGAAACACAGAAACATAGAAACATAGAAACATAGAAACACAGAAACACAGAAACATAGAAACACAGAAACATAGAAACACAGAAACATAGAAACACAGAAACATAGAAAACACAGAAACACAGAAACACAGAAACATAGAAACAGAGAAACACAGAAACATAGAAACACAGAAACATAGAAACACAGAAACATAGAAACACAGAAACATAGAAACACAGAAACATAGAAACACATAAACATAGAAACACAGAAACACAGAAACATAGAAACACAGAAACATAGAAACATAGAAACACAGAAACATAGAAACACAGAAACATAGAAACACAGAAACACAGAAACATAGAAACACAGAAACATAGAAACACAGAAACACAGAAACATAGAAACACAGAAACACAGAAACATAGAAACACAGTAACATAGAAACACAGAAACATAGAAACACAGAAACATAGAAACACAGAAACATAGAAACATATAAACATAGAAGCACAGAAACATAGAAACACAGAAACATAGAAACACAGAAACATAGAAACACAGAAACATAGAAACACAGAAACACAGAAACATAGAAACACAGAAACACAGCAACATAGAAACATAGAAACACAGAAACATAGAAACACAGAAACATAGAAACACAGAAACACAGAAACACAGAAATATAGAAACACAGAAACATAGAAACACAGAAACATAGAAATACAGAAACATAAAAATACAGAAACATAGAAACACAGAAACATAGAAACACAGAAACACAGAAACATAGAAACACAGAAACATAGAAACACAGAAACACAGAAACATAGAAACATAGAAACATAGAAACACAGAAACATAGAAACACAGAAACACAGAAACATAGAAACAAAGAAACACAGAAACATTGAAACACAGAAACACAGAAATACAGAAACACAGAAACACAGAAACATAGAAACACAGAAACATAGAAATACAGAAACACAGAAACATAGAAACACAGAAACATAGAAATACAGAAACACAGAAACATAGAAACACAGAAACACAGAAACATAGACACACAGAAACACAGAAACATAGAAACACAGAAACATAGAAACACAGAAACACAGAAACATAGAAACACAGAAACATAGAAACACAGAAACATAGAAACACAGAAACATAGAAACACAGAAACATAGAAACACAGAAACACAGAAACATAGAAACACAGAAACACAGAAACATAGAAACACAGAAACATAGAAACACAGAAACATAGAAACACAGAAACATAGAAACATAGAAACATAGAAACATAGAAATACAGAAACACAGAAACATAGAAACACAGAAACATAAAAATACAGAAACATAGAAACACAGAAACATAGAAACACAGAAACACAGAAAAATAGAAACACAGAAACATAGAAACATAGAAACACAGAAACATAGAAACACAGAAACACAGAAACATAGAAACACAGAAACACAGAAACACAGAAATACAGAAACACAGAAACATAGAAACACAGAAACACAGAAACATAGAAACACAGAAACATAGAAACACAGAAACACAGAAACATAGAAACACAGAAACATAGAAACACAGAAACATAGAAATACAGAAACACAGAAACATAGAAACACAGAAACATAGAAATACAGAAACACAGAAACATAGAAACACAGAAACATAGAAACATAGAAATACAGAAACACAGAAACATAGAAATACAGAAACACAGAAACATAGAAACACAGAAACATAGAAACACAGAAACATAGAAACATAGAAACACAGAAACATAGAAACATAGAAACACAGAAACACAGAAACATAGAAACATAGAAACATAGAAACACAGAAACACAGAAACATAGAAACACAGAAACATAGAAACACAGAAACATAGAAACACAGAAACATAGAAAACACAGAAACACAGAAACACAGAAACACAAAAACATAGAAACACAGAAACATAGAAACACAGAAACATAGAAACACAGAAACATAGAAACATAGAAACACAGAAACATAGAAACACAGAAACACAGAAACACAGAAACATAGAAACACAGAAACATAGAAACACAGAAACACAGAAACATAGAAACACAGAAACACAGAAACACAGAAATATAGAAACACAGAAACACAGAAACATAGAAACACAGAAACATAGAAACACAAAAACATAGAAACACAGAAACATAGAAATACAGAAACACAGAAACATAGAAACACAGAAACACAGAAACACAGAAACATAGAAACATAGAAACACAGAAACATAGAAACACAGAAACACAGAAACATAGAAACACAGAAACACAGAAACATAGAAACACAGAAACACAGAAACAGAGAAACACAGAAACACAGAAACTTAGAAACATAGAAACACAGAAACATAGAAACACAGAAACATAGAAACACAGAAACACAGAAACATAGAAACACAGAAACATAGAAACACAGAAACATAGAAACACATGAACATAGAAACACAGAAACACAGAAACACAGAAACATAGAAACACAGAAACACAGAAACACAGAAACATAGAAACACAGAAACATAGAAACACAGAAACATAGAAACACAGAAACATAGAAACACAGAAACATAGAAACACAGAAACACAGAAACATAGAAACACAGAAACACAGAAACATAGAAACACAGAAACATAGAAACACAGAAACATAGAAACACAGAAACATAGAAACATAGAAACACAGAAACACAGAAACATAGAAACACAGAAACAAAGAAACATAGAAACACAGAAACATAGAAACACAGAAACATAGAAACACAGAAACACAGAAACATAGAAACACAGAAACACAGCAACATAGAAACATAGAAACACAGAAACATAGAAACACAGAAACATGGAAACACAGAAACACAGAAACACAGAAATATAGAAACACAGAAACATAGAAACACAGAAACATAGAAATACAGAAACACAGAAACACAGAAACACAGAAACATAGAAACACAGAAACATAGAAACACAGAAACATAGAAATATAGAAACACAGAAACATAGAAATACAGAAACACAGAAACAGAGAAACACAGAAACATAGAAATACAGGAACACAGAAACATAGAAATACAGAAACACAGAAACATAGAAACACAGAAACATAAAAACACAGAAACATAGAAATACAGAAACACAGAAACATAGAAACACAGAAACATAGAAATACAGAAACACAGAAACATAGAAACACAGAAACATAAAAATACAGAAACATAGAAACACAGAAACATAGAAACACAGAAACACAGAAACATAGAAACACAGAAACATAGAAACACAGAAACACAGAAACATAGAAACATAGAAACACAGAAACATAGAAACATAGAAACACAGAAACATAGAAACACAGAAACACAGAAACATAGAAACACAGAAACACAGAAACATAGAAACACAGAAACACAGAAATACAGAAACACAGAAACATAGAAACACAGAAACATAGAAACATAGAAACACAGAAACATAGAAACATAGAAACACAGAAACACAGAAACATAGAAACATAGAAACACAGAAACATAGAAACACAGAAACACACCAAACATAGAAACATAGAAACACAGAAACATAGAAACACAGAAACATAGAAACACAGAAACATAGAAACACAGAAACACAGAAACACAGAAACATAGAAACACAGAAACATAGAAACACAGAAACATAGAAACACAGAAACATAGAAAACACAGAAACACAGAAACATAGAAACACAGAAACATAGAAACACAGAAACATAGAAACACAGAAACACAGAAACATAGAAACACAGAAACATAGAAACATAGAAACACAGAAACACAGAAACATAGAAACACAGAAACATAGAAACACAGAAACATAGAAACATAGAAACACAGAAACATAGAAACATAGAAACACAGAAACATAGAAACACAGAAACACAGAAATATAGAAACACAGAAACATAGAAACACAGAAACATAGAAACACAGAAACATAGAAACATATAAACATAGAAACACAGAAACATAGAAACACAGAAACACAGAAACATAGAAACACAGAAACATAGAAACACAGAAACATAGAAACACAGAAACACAGAAACATAGAAACACAGAAACACAGCAACATAGAAACATAGAAACACAGAAACATAGAAACACAGAAACATAGAAACACAGAAACACAGAAACACAGAAATATAGAAACACAGAAACATAGAAACACAGAAACATAGAAATACAGAAACACAGAAACACAGAAACACAGAAACATAGAAACACAGAAACATAGAAACACAGAAACATAGAAATACAGAAACACAGAAACATAGAAACACAGAAACATAGAAACACAGAAACACAGAAACATAGAAACACAGAAACATAGAAATACAGGAACACAGAAACATAGAAATACGGAAACACAGAAACATAGAAACACAGAAACATAAAAACACAGAAACATAGAAATACAGAAACACAGAAACATAGAAACACAGAAACATAGAAATACAGAAACACAGAAACATAGAAACACAGAAACATAAAAGTACAGAAACATAGAAACACAGAAACATAGAAACACAGAAACACAGAAACATAGAAACACAGAAACATAGAAACACAGAAACACAGAAACATAGAAACATAGAAACACAGAAACATAGAAACATAGAAACACAGAAACATAGAAACACAGAAATACAGAAACATAGAAACACAGAAACACAGAAACATAGAAACACAGAAACACAGAAATACAGAAACACAGAAACATAGAAACACAGAAACATAGAAACATAGAAACACAGAAATATAGAAACATAGAAACACAGAAACACAGAAACATAGAAACATAGAAACACAGAAACATAGAAACACAGAAACACACCAAACATAGAAACATAGAAACACAGAAACATAGAAACACAGAAACATAGAAACACAGAAACATAGAAACACAGAAACACAGAAACACAGAAACATAGAAACATAGAAACACAGAAACATAGAAACACAGAAACATAGAAACACAGAAACATAGAAACACAGAAACACAGAAACATAGAAACACAGAAACATAGAAACACAGAAACACAGAAACATAGAAACACAGAAACACAGAAACATAGAAACACAGAAACATAGAAACACAGAAACATAGAAACACAGAAACATAGAAACACAGAAACATAGAAACATATAAACATAGAAACACAGAAACATAGAAACACAGAAACACAGAAACATAGAAACACAGAAACATAGAAACACAGAAACATAGAAACACAGAAACACAGAAACATAGAAACACAGAAACACAGCAACATAGAAACATAGAAACACAGAAACATAGAAACACAGAAACATAGAAACACAGAAACACAGAAACACAAAAATATAGAAACACAGAAACATAGAAACACAGAAACATAGAAATACAGAAACACAGAAACACAGAAACACAGAAACATAGAAACATAGAAACACAGAAACATAGAAATACAGAAACACAGAAACATAGAAACACAGAAACATAGAAATACAGAAACACAGAAACATAGAAACACAGAAACATAGAAATACAGGAACACAGAAACATAGAAATACGGAAACACAGAAACATAGAAACACAGAAACATAAAAACACAGAAACATAGAAATACAGAAACACAGAAACATAGAAACACAGAAACATAGAAATACAGAAACACAGAAACATAGAAACACAGAAACATAAAAGTACAGAAACATAGAAACACAGAAACATAGAAACACAGAAACACAGAAACATAGAAACACAGAAACATAGAAACACAGAAACACAGAAACATAGAAACATAGAAACACAGATACATAGAAACATAGAAACACAGAAACATAGAAACACAGAAATACAGAAACATAGAAACACAGAAACATAGAAACACAGAAACACAGAAATACAGAAACACAGAAACATAGAAACACAGAAACATAGAAACATAGAAACACAGAAACATAGAAACACAGAAACACACCAAACATAGAAACATAGAAACACAGAAACATAGAAACACAGAAACATAGAAACACAGAAACATAGAAACACAGAAACACAGAAACACAGAAACACAGAAACATAGAAACACAGAAACATAGAAACACAGAAACATAGAAAACACAGAAACACAGAAACATAGAAACACAGAAACATAGAAACACAGAAACATAGAAACACAGAAACACAGAAACATAGAAACACAGAAACATAGAAACACAGAAACACAGAAACAGAGAAACATAGAAACACAGAAACATAGAAACATAGAAACACAGAAACACAGAAACACAGAAACATAGAAACACAGAAACATAAAAATACAGAAACATAGAAACACAGAAACATAGAAACACAGAAACACAGAAACATAGAAACATAGAAACACAGAAACACAGAAACATAGAAACATAGAAACACAGAAACATAGAAACATAGAAACACAGAAACATAGAAACACAGAAACACAGAAATACAGAAACACAGAAACATAGAAACACAGAAACACAGAAACATAGAAACACAGAAACACAGAAACATAGAAACATAGAAACACAGAAACACAGAAACATAGAAACACAGAAACATAGAAACACAGAAACATAGAAACACAGAAACATAGAAATACAGAAACACAGAAACATAGAAACACAGAAACATAGAAATACAGAAACACAGAAACATAGAAACACAGAAACATAAAAATACAGAAACATAGAAACACAGAAACATAGAAACACAGAAACACAGAAACATAGAAACACAGAAACATAGAAACACAGAAACACAGAAACATAGAAACATAGAAACACAGAAACATAGAAACATAGAAACACAGAAACATAGAAACACAGGAACACAGAAACATAGAAACACAGAAACACAGAAACATAGAAACACAGAAACACAGAAATACAGAAACACAGAAACATAGAAACACAGAAACACAGAAACATAGAAACACAGAAACATAGAAACACAGAAACATAGAAACACAGAAACATAGAAATACAGAAACACAGAAACATCGAAACACAGAAACATAGAAATACAGAAACAGAGAAACATAGAAACACAGAAACATAAAAATACAGAAACATAGAAACACAGAAACACAGAAACATAGAAACATAGAAACACAGAAACATAGAAACATAGAAACACAGAAACATAGAAACATAGAAACACAGAAACATAGAAACACAGAAACACAGAAACATAGAAACCCAGAAATACAGAAACATAGAAACACAGAAACATAGAAACACAGAAACATAGAAACACAGAAACATAGAAACACAGAAACACAGAAACATAGAAACACAGAAACACAGAAACATAGAAACACAGAAACACAGAAACATAGAAACATAGAAACACAGAAACATAGAAACACAGAAACATAGAAACATAGAAACACAGAAACACAGAAACATAGAAACACAGAAACATAGAAACACAGAAACATAGAAACACAGAAACACAGAAACATAGAAACACAGAAACACAGAAACATAGAAACATAGAAACACAGAAACATAGAAACACAGAAACATAGAAACACAGAAACACAGAAACATAGAAACACAGAAACATAGAAACACAGAAACATAGAAATACAGAAACACAGAAACACAGAAACATAGAAACACAGAAACATAGAAACACAGAAACGTAGAAATACAGAAACACAGAAACATAGAAACACAGAAACATAGAAATACAGAAACACAGAAACATAGAAACACAGAAACATAGAAATACAGAAACACAGAAACATAGAAACATAGAAACACAGAAACATAGAAACATAGAAACACAGAAACATAGAAACATAGAAACACAGAAACATAGAAACACAGAAACATAGAAACACAGAAAGACAGAAACATAGAAACATAGAAACACAGAAACATAGAAACATAGAAACACAGAAACATAGAAACACAGAAACACAGAAACACAGAAACATAGAAACACAGAAACAGAAAAATAGAAACAAAGAAACATAGAAACACAGAAACATAGAAACAGAAACACAGAAACACAGAAACATAGAGACACAGAAACAGAAAAATAGAAACACAGAAACATAGAAACATAGAAACAGAAACACAGAAACACAGAAACATAGAAACACAGAAACATAGAAACATAGAAACAGAAACATAGAAACATAGAAACACAGAAACATAGAAACACAGAAACAGAAAAATAGAAACAAAGAAACATAGAAACACAGAAACATAGAAACAGAAACACAGAAACACAGAAACATAGAGACACAGAAACAGAAAAATAGAAACACAGAAACATAGAAACATAGAAACAGAAACACAGAAACACAGAAACATAGAAACACAGAAACATAGAAACATAGAAACAGAAACATAGAAACATAGAAACACAGAAACATAGAAACACAGAAATATAGAAACACAGAAACACAGAAACATAGAAACATAGAAATATAGAAACATAGAAACACAGAAATATAGAAACACAGAAACATAGAAACATAGAAACACAGAAACATAGAAACACAGAAACACAGAAACATAGAAACACAGAAACATAGAAACATAGAAACACAGAAACATAGAAACACAGAAACACATTAACATAGAAACACAGAAACATAGAAACACAGAAACATAGAAACATAGAAACACAGAAACACAGAAACATAGAAACACAGAAACATAGAAACACAGAAACATAGAAACACAGAAACAAATAAACATAGAAACATAGAAACACAGAAACATAGAAACACAGAAACATAGAAACACAGAAACATAGAAACACAGAAACAAATAAACATAGAAACATAGAAACACAGAAACATAGAAACACAGAAACACAGAAACATAGAAACACAGAAACACAGAAACATAGAAACACAGAAACAAAGAAACATAGAAACATAGAAACACAGAAACACAGAAACATCGAAACACAGAAACACAGAAACATAGAAACACAGAAACACCGAAACACAGAAACACAGAAACATAGAAACACAGAAACATAGAAACACAGAAACACAGAAACATAGAAACACAGAAACATAGAAACACAGAAACATAGAAACACAGAAACATAGAAACACAGAAACATAGAAACATAGAAACACAGAAACATAGAAACATAGAAACATAGAAACACAGAAACATAGAAACACAGAAACATAGAAACACAGAAACATAGAAACACAGAAACATAGAAACACAGAAACATAGAAACACAGACACATAGAAACATAGAAACACAGAAAAATAGAAATACAGAAACATAGAAACAAAGAAACATAGAAACACAGAAACATAGAAACACAGAAACATAGCAACATAGAAACACAGAAACATAGAAACACAGAAACATAGAAACATAGAAACACAGAAACATAGAAACATAGAAATATAGAAACACAGAAACATAGAAATACAGAAACATAGAAACACAGAAACATAGAAACACAGAAACATAGAAACACAGAAACAGAAACATAGAAACACAGAAACATAGAAACACAGAAACATAGAATACATAGAAACATAGAAACGCAGAAACAGAAACATAGAAACACAGAAACATAGAAACACAGAAACATAGAAACACAGAAACATAGAACCATAGAAACACAGAAACAGAAACATAGAAACACTGAAACATAGAAACACAGAAACATAGAAACACAGAAATATAGAAACACAGAAACATAGAAACATAGAAACATAGAAACACAGAAACATAGAAACACAAAAACATAGAAACACAGAAACACAGAAACATAGAAACACAGAAACACAGACACATAGAAACATAGAAACACAGAAACATAGAAACACAGAAACACAGAAACATAGAAACACAGAAACACAGAAACATAGAAACACAGAAACATAGAAACACAGAAACATAGAAACACAGAAACATAGAAACACAGAAACATAGAAACACAGAAACACAGAAACATAGAAACACAGAAACATAGAAACATAGAAACACAGAAACATAGAAACATAGAAACACAGAAACATAGAAACATAGAAACACAGAAAAATAGAAATACAGAAACATAGAAACAAAGAAACATAGAAACACAGAAACATAGAAACACAGAAACATAGCAACATAGAAACACAGAAACATAGAAACACAGAAACATAGAAACATAGAAACACAGAAACATAGAAACATAGAAACATAGAAACACAGAAACATAGAAATACAGAAACATAGAAACACAGAAACATAGAAACACAGAAACATAGAAACACAGAAACAGAAACATAGAAACACAGAAACATAGAAACAAAGAAACATAGAATACATAGAAACATAGAAACGCAGAAACAGAAACATAGAAACACAGAAACATAGAAACACAGAAACATAGAAACACAGAAACATAGAACCATAGAAACACAGAAACAGAAACATAGAAACACTGAAACATAGAAACACAGAAACATAGAAACACAGAAACAGAAACATAGAAACACAGAAACATAGAAACACAGCAACATAGAAACACAGAAACATAGAAACACAGAAACATAGAAACATAGAAACACAGAAACATAGAAACACAGAAACAAAGAAACATAGAAACATAGAAACACAGAAACATAGAAACATAGAAACACAAAAACACAGAAACATAGAAACACAGAAACATAGAAACACAGAAACATAGCAACACAGAAACATAGAAAACACAGAAACACAGAAACATAGAAACACAGAAACATAGAAACATAGAAACACAGAAACATAGAAACACAGAAACACAGAAACATAGAAACACAGAAACATAGAAACACAGAAACACAGAAACATAGAAACATAGAAACACAGAAACATAGAAACATAGAAACACAGAAACATAGAAACACAGAAACATAGAAACACAGAAACATAGAAACACAGAAACACAGAAATACAGAAACACAGAAACATAGAAACACAGAAACACAGAAACACAGAAACGTAGAAACACAGAAACATAGCAACACAGAAACATAGAAAACACAGAAACACAGAAACATAGAAACACAGAAACATAGAAACATAGAAACACAGAAACATAGAAACACAGAAACACAGAAACATAGAAACACAGAAACATAGAAACACAGAAACACAGAAACACAGAAACATAGAAACACAGAAACACAGAAACATAGAAACACAGAAACACAGAAACATAGAAACACAGAAACATAGAAACATAGAAACACAGAAACATAGAAACATAGAAACACAGAAACATAGAAACATAGAAACACAGAAACATAGAAACACAGAAACACAGAAATACAGAAACACAGAAACATAGAAACACAGAAACACAGAAACATAGAAACACAGAAACACAGAAACATAGAAACACAGAAACATAGAAACACAGAAACACAGAAACATAGAAACACAGAAACATAGAAACACAGAAACATAGAAACACAGAAACATAGAAATACAGAAACACAGAAACATAGAAACACAGAAACATAGAAATACAGAAACACAGAAACATAGAAACACAGAAACATAAAAATACAGAAACATAGAAACACAGAAACATAGAAACACAGAAACACAGAAACATAGAAACACAGAAACATAGAAACACAGAAACACAGAAACATAGAAACATAGAAACACAGAAACACAGAAACATAGAAACACAGAAACATAGAAACACAGAAACATAGAAACACAGAAACATAGAAATACAGAAACACAGAAACATCGAAACACAGAAACATAGAAATACAGAAACAGAGAAACATAGAAACACAGAAACATAAAAATACAGAAACATAGAAACACAGAAACACAGAAACATAGAAACATAGAAACACAGAAACATAGAAACATAGAAACACAGAAACATAGAAACATAGAAACACAGAAACATAGAAACACAGAAACACAGAAACATAGAAACCCAGAAATACAGAAACATAGAAACACAGAAACATAGAAACACAGAAACATAGAAACACAGAAACATAGAAACACAGAAACACAGAAACATAGAAACACAGAAACACAGAAACATAGAAACACAGAAACACAGAAACATAGAAACATAGAAACACAGAAACATAGAAACACAGAAACATAGAAACATAGAAACACAGAAACACAGAAACATAGAAACACAGAAACATAGAAACACAGAAACATAGAAACACAGAAACACAGAAACATAGAAACACAGAAACACAGAAACATAGAAACATAGAAACACAGAAACATAGAAACACAGAAACATAGAAACACAGAAACACAGAAACATAGAAACACAGAAACATAGAAACACAGAAACATAGAAATACAGAAACACAGAAACACAGAAACATAGAAACACAGAAACATAGAAACACAGAAACGTAGAAATACAGAAACACAGAAACATAGAAACACAGAAACATAGAAATACAGAAACACAGAAACATAGAAACACAGAAACATAGAAATACAGAAACACAGAAACATAGAAACATAGAAACACAGAAACATAGAAACATAGAAACACAGAAACATAGAAACATAGAAACACAGAAACATAGAAACACAGAAACATAGAAACACAGAAAGACAGAAACATAGAAACATAGAAACACAGAAACATAGAAACATAGAAACACAGAAACATAGAAACACAGAAACACAGAAACACAGAAACATAGAAACACAGAAACAGAAAAATAGAAACAAAGAAACATAGAAACACAGAAACATAGAAACAGAAACACAGAAACACAGAAACATAGAAACACAGAAACAGAAAAATAGAAACACAGAAACATAGAAACATAGAAACAGAAACACAGAAACACAGAAACATAGAAACACAGAAACATAGAAACATAGAAACAGAAACATAGAAACATAGAAACACAGAAACATAGAAACACAGAAACACAGAAACATAGAAACATAGAAACACAGAAACATAGAAATATAGAAACACAGAAACATAGAAATATAGAAACACAGAAACATAGAAACACAGAAACACAGAAACATAGAAACACAGAAACATAGAAACACAGAAACACAGAAACATAGAAAAACAGAAATATAGAAACACAGAAACACAGAAACATAGAAACATAGAAACACAGAAACATAGAAACACAGAAACATAGAAACACAGAAACATAGAAACATAGAAACACAGAAACATAGAAACACAGAAACACAGAAACATAGAAACACAGAAACATAGAAACATAGAAACACAGAAACATAGAAACACAGAAACACATTAACATAGAAACACAGAAACATAGAAACACAGAAACATAGAAACATAGAAACACAGAAACACAGAAACATAGAAACACAGAAACATAGAAACACAGAAACATAGAAACACAGAAACAAATAAACATAGAAACATAGAAACACAGAAACATAGAAACACAGAAACATAGAAACACAGAAACATAGAAACACAGAAACAAATAAACATAGAAACATAGAAACACAGAAACATAGAAACACAGAAACACAGAAACATAGAAACACAGAAACACAGAAACATAGAAACACAGAAACAAAGAAACATAGAAACATAGAAACACAGAAACACAGAAACATCGAAACACAGAAACATAGAAACACAGAAACAGAGAAACACAGAAACACAGAAACACAGAAACATAGAAACACAGAAACATAGAAACACAGAAACATAGAAAAACAGAAACACAGAAACATAGAAACACAGAAACACCGAAACACAGAAACACAGAAACATAGAAACACAGAAACATAGAAACACAGAAACACAGAAACATAGAAACACAGAAACATAGAAACACTGAAACATAGAAACACAGAAACATAGAAACACAGAAACATAGAAACATAGAAACACAGAAACATAGAAACATAGAAACATAGAAACACAGAAACATAGAAACACAGAAACATAGAAACACAGAAACATAGAAACACAGAAACATAGAAACACAGAAACATAGAAACACAGAAACACCGAAACACAGAAACATAGAAACATAGAAACACAGAAACATAGAAACACATAAACACAGAAACATAGAAACACAGAAACATAGAAACACAGAAACATAGAAACACAGAAACATAGAAACACAGAAACATAGAAACACAGAAACATAGAAACACAGAAACACAGAAACATAGAAACACAGAAACATAGAAACACAGACACATAGAAACACAGAAATATAGAAACACAGAAACATAGAAACATAGAAACACAGAAACATAGAAACACAGAAACATAGAAACATAGAAACATCGAAACACAGAAACATAGAAACACAAAAACATAGAAACACAAAAACATAGAAACACAGAAACACAGAAACATAGAAACACAGAAACACAGAAATATAGACACATAGAAACATAGAAACACAGAAACATAGATACACAGAAACACAGAAACATAGAAACACAGAAACACAGAAACATAGAAACACAGAAACATAGAAACACAGAAACATAGAAACACAGAAACATAGAAACACAGAAACATAGAAACACAGAAACACAGAAACATAGAAACACAGAAACATAGAAACATAGAAACACAGAAACATAGAAACAAAGAAACACAGAAACATAGAAACATAGAAACACAGAAAAATAGAAATACAGAAACATAGAAACAAAGAAACATAGAAACACAGAAACATAGAAACACAGAAACATAGCAACATAGAAACACAGAAACATAGAAACACAGAAACATAGAAACATAGAAACACAGAAACATAGAAACATAGAAATATAGAAACACAGAAACATAGAAATACAGAAACATAGAAACACAGAAACATAGAAACACAGAAACATAGAAACACAGAAACAGAAACATAGAAACACAGAAACATAGAAACACAGAAACATAGAATACATAGAAACATAGAAACGCAGAAACAGAAACATAGAAACACAGAAACATAGAAACACAGAAACATAGAAACACAGAAACATAGAACCATAGAAACACAGAAACAGAAACATAGAAACACTGAAACATAGAAACACAGAAACATAGAAACACAGAAATATAGAAACACAGAAACATAGAAACATAGAAACATAGAAACACAGAAACATAGAAACACAAAAACATAGAAACACAGAAACACAGAAACATAGAAACACAGAAACACAGAAACATAGAAACATAGAAACACAGAAACATAGAAACACAGAAACACAGAAACATAGAAACACAGAAACATAGAAACACAGAAACATAGAAACACAGAAACATAGAAACACAGAAACATAGAAACACAGAAACACAGAAACATAGAAACACAGAAACATAGAAACATAGAAACACAGAAACATAGAAACATAGAAACACAGAAACATAGAAACATAGAAACACAGAAAAATAGAAATACAGAAACATAGAAACAAAGAAACATAGAAACACAGAAACATAGAAACACAGAAACATAGCAACATAGAAACACAGAAACATAGAAACACAGAAACATAGAAACATAGAAACACAGAAACATAGAAACATAGAAACATAGAAACACAGAAACATAGAAATACAGAAACATAGAAACACAGAAACATAGAAACACAGAAACATAGAAACACAGAAACAGAAACATAGAAACACAGAAACATAGAAACAAAGAAACATAGAATACATAGAAACATAGAAACGCAGAAACAGAAACATAGAAACACAGAAACATAGAAACACAGAAACATAGAAACACAGAAACATAGAACCATAGAAACACAGAAACAGAAACATAGAAACACTGAAACATAGAAACACAGAAACATAGAAACACAGAAACAGAAACATAGAAACACAGAAACATAGAAACACAGCAACATAGAAACACAGAAACATAGAAACACAGAAACATAGAAACATAGAAACACAGAAACATAGAAACACAGAAACAAAGAAACATAGAAACATAGAAACACAGAAACATAGAAACATAGAAACACAAAAACACAGAAACATAGAAACACAGAAACATAGAAACACAGAAACATAGCAACACAGAAACATAGAAAACACAGAAACACAGAAACATAGAAACACAGAAACATAGAAACATAGAAACACAGAAACATAGAAACACAGAAACACAGAAACATAGAAACACAGAAACATAGAAACACAGAAACACAGAAACATAGAAACATAGAAACACAGAAACATAGAAACATAGAAACACAGAAACATAGAAACACAGAAACATAGAAACACAGAAACATAGAAACACAGAAACACAGAAATACAGAAACACAGAAACATAGAAACACAGAAACACAGAAACACAGAAACGTAGAAACACAGAAACATAGCAACACAGAAACATAGAAAACACAGAAACACAGAAACATAGAAACACAGAAACATAGAAACATAGAAACACAGAAACATAGAAACACAGAAACACAGAAACATAGAAACACAGAAACATAGAAACACAGAAACACAGAAACATAGAAACACAGAAACACAGAAACATAGAAACACAGAAACACAGAAACATAGAAACACAGAAACATAGAAACATAGAAACACAGAAACACAGAAACATAGAAACATAGAAACACAGAAACATAGAAACATAGAAACACAGAAACATAGAAACACAGAAACACAGAAATACAGAAACACAGAAACATAGAAACACAGAAACACAGAAACATAGAAACACAGAAACACAGAAACATAGAAACACAGAAACATAGAAACACAGAAACACAGAAACATAGAAACACAGAAACATAGAAACACAGAAACATAGAAACACAGAAACATAGAAATACAGAAACACAGAAACATAGAAACACAGAAACATAGAAATACAGAAACACAGAAACATAGAAACACAGAAACATAAAAATACAGAAACATAGAAACACAGAAACATAGAAACACAGAAACACAGAAACATAGAAACACAGAAACATAGAAACACAGAAACACAGAAACATAGAAACATAGAAACACAGAAACAGAGAAACATAGAAACACAGAAACATAGAAACACAGGAACACAGAAACATAGAAACACAGAAACACAGAAACATAGAAACACAGAAACACAGAAATACAGAAACACAGAAACATAGAAACACAGAAACACAGAAACATAGAAACACAGAAACATAGAAACACAGAAACATAGAAACACAGAAACATAGAAATACAGAAACACAGAAACATCGAAACACAGAAACATAGAAATACAGAAACAGAGAAACATAGAAACACAGAAACATAAAAATACAGAAACATAGAAACACAGAAACACAGAAACATAGAAACATAGAAACACAGAAACATAGAAACATAGAAACACAGAAACATAGAAACATAGAAACACAGAAACATAGAAACACAGAAACACAGAAACATAGAAACCCAGAAATACAGAAACATAGAAACACAGAAACATAGAAACACAGAAACATAGAAACACAGAAACATAGAAACACAGAAACACAGAAACATAGAAACACAGAAACACAGAAACATAGAAACACAGAAACACAGAAACATAGAAACATAGAAACACAGAAACATAGAAACACAGAAACATAGAAACATAGAAACACAGAAACACAGAAACATAGAAACACAGAAACATAGAAACACAGAAACATAGAAACACAGAAACACAGAAACATAGAAACACAGAAACACAGAAACATAGAAACATAGAAACACAGAAACATAGAAACACAGAAACATAGAAACACAGAAACACAGAAACATAGAAACACAGAAACATAGAAACACAGAAACATAGAAATACAGAAACACAGAAACACAGAAACATAGAAACACAGAAACATAGAAACACAGAAACGTAGAAATACAGAAACACAGAAACATAGAAACACAGAAACATAGAAATACAGAAACACAGAAACATAGAAACACAGAAACATAGAAATACAGAAACACAGAAACATAGAAACATAGAAACACAGAAACATAGAAACATAGAAACACAGAAACATAGAAACATAGAAACACAGAAACATAGAAACACAGAAACATAGAAACACAGAAAGACAGAAACATAGAAACATAGAAACACAGAAACATAGAAACATAGAAACACAGAAACATAGAAACACAGAAACACAGAAACACAGAAACATAGAAACACAGAAACAGAAAAATAGAAACAAAGAAACATAGAAACACAGAAACATAGAAACAGAAACACAGAAACACAGAAACATAGAAACACAGAAACAGAAAAATAGAAACACAGAAACATAGAAACATAGAAACAGAAACACAGAAACACAGAAACATAGAAACACAGAAACATAGAAACATAGAAACAGAAACATAGAAACATAGAAACACAGAAACATAGAAACACAGAAACACAGAAACATAGAAACATAGAAACACAGAAACATAGAAATATAGAAACACAGAAACATAGAAATATAGAAACACAGAAACATAGAAACACAGAAACACAGAAACATAGAAACACAGAAACATAGAAACACAGAAACACAGAAACATAGAAAAACAGAAATATAGAAACACAGAAACACAGAAACATAGAAACATAGAAACACAGAAACATAGAAACACAGAAACATAGAAACACAGAAACATAGAAACATAGAAACACAGAAACATAGAAACACAGAAACACAGAAACATAGAAACACAGAAACATAGAAACATAGAAACACAGAAACATAGAAACACAGAAACACATTAACATAGAAACACAGAAACATAGAAACACAGAAACATAGAAACATAGAAACACAGAAACACAGAAACATAGAAACACAGAAACATAGAAACACAGAAACATAGAAACACAGAAACAAATAAACATAGAAACATAGAAACACAGAAACATAGAAACACAGAAACATAGAAACACAGAAACATAGAAACACAGAAACAAATAAACATAGAAACATAGAAACACAGAAACATAGAAACACAGAAACACAGAAACATAGAAACACAGAAACACAGAAACATAGAAACACAGAAACAAAGAAACATAGAAACATAGAAACACAGAAACACAGAAACATCGAAACACAGAAACATAGAAACACAGAAACACAGAAACAGAGAAACACAGAAACACAGAAACACAGAAACATAGAAACACAGAAACATAGAAACACAGAAACATAGAAAAACAGAAACACAGAAACATAGAAACACAGAAACACCGAAACACAGAAACACAGAAACATAGAAACACAGAAACATAGAAACACAGAAACACAGAAACATAGAAACACAGAAACATAGAAACACTGAAACATAGAAACACAGAAACATAGAAACACAGAAACATAGAAACATAGAAACACAGAAACATAGAAACATAGAAACATAGAAACACAGAAACATAGAAACACAGAAACATAGAAACACAGAAACATAGAAACACAGAAACATAGAAACACAGAAACATAGAAACACAGAAACACCGAAACACAGAAACATAGAAACATAGAAACACAGAAACATAGAAACACAGAAACACAGAAACATAGAAACACAGAAACATAGAAACACAGAAACATAGAAACACAGAAACATAGAAACACAGAAACATAGAAACACAGAAACATAGAAACACAGAAACACAGAAACATAGAAACACAGAAACATAGAAACACAGACACATAGAAACACAGAAATATAGAAACACAGAAACATAGAAACATAGAAACACAGAAACATAGAAACACAGAAACATAGAAACATAGAAACATCGAAACACAGAAACATAGAAACACAAAAACATAGAAACACAAAAACATAGAAACACAGAAACACAGAAACATAGAAACACAGAAACACAGAAATATAGACACATAGAAACATAGAAACACAGAAACATAGAAACACAGAAACACAGAAACATAGAAACACAGAAACACAGAAACATAGAAACACAGAAACATAGAAACACAGAAACATAGAAACACAGAAACATAGAAACACAGAAACATAGAAACACAGAAACACAGAAACATAGAAACACAGAAACATAGAAACATAGAAACACAGAAACATAGAAACAAAGAAACACAGAAACATAGAAACATAGAAACACAGAAAAATAGAAATACAGAAACATAGAAACAAAGAAACATAGAAACACAGAAACATAGAAACACAGAAACATAGCAACATAGAAACACAGAAACATAGAAACACAGAAACATAGAAACATAGAAACACAGAAACATAGAAACATAGAAATATAGAAACACAGAAACATAGAAATACAGAAACATAGAAACACAGAAACATAGAAACACAGAAACATAGAATACATAGAAACATAGAAACGCAGAAACAGAAACATAGAAACACAGAAACATAGAAACACAGAAACATAGAAACACAGAAACATAGAACCATAGAAACACAGAAACAGAAACATAGAAACACTGAAACATAGAAACACAGAAACATAGAAACACAGAAATATAGAAACACAGAAACATAGAAACATAGAAACATAGAAACACAGAAACATAGAAACACAAAAACATAGAAACACAGAAACACAGAAACATAGAAACACAGAAACACAGACACATAGAAACATAGAAACACAGAAACATAGAAACACAGAAACACAGAAACATAGAAACACAGAAACACAGAAACATAGAAACACAGAAACATAGAAACACAGAAACATAGAAACACAGAAACATAGAAACACAGAAACATAGAAACACAGAAACACAGAAACATAGAAACACAGAAACATAGAAACATAGAAACACAGAAACATAGAAACATAGAAACACAGAAACATAGAAACATAGAAACACAGAAAAATAGAAATACAGAAACATAGAAACAAAGAAACATAGAAACACAGAAACATAGAAACACAGAAACATAGCAACATAGAAACACAGAAACATAGAAACACAGAAACATAGAAACATAGAAACACAGAAACATAGAAACATAGAAACATAGAAACACAGAAACATAGAAATACAGAAACATAGAAACACAGAAACATAGAAACACAGAAACATAGAAACACAGAAACAGAAACATAGAAACACAGAAACATAGAAACAAAGAAACATAGAATACATAGAAACATAGAAACGCAGAAACAGAAACATAGAAACACAGAAACATAGAAACACAGAAACATAGAAACACAGAAACATAGAACCATAGAAACACAGAAACAGAAACATAGAAACACTGAAACATAGAAACACAGAAACATAGAAACACAGAAACAGAAACATAGAAACACAGAAACATAGAAACACAGCAACATAGAAACACAGAAACATAGAAACACAGAAACATAGAAACATAGAAACACAGAAACATAGAAACACAGAAACAAAGAAACATAGAAACATAGAAACACAGAAACATAGAAACATAGAAACACAAAAACACAGAAACATAGAAACACAGAAACATAGAAACACAGAAACATAGCAACACAGAAACATAGAAAACACAGAAACACAGAAACATAGAAACACAGAAACATAGAAACATAGAAACACAGAAACATAGAAACACAGAAACACAGAAACATAGAAACACAGAAACATAGAAACACAGAAACACAGAAACATAGAAACATAGAAACACAGAAACATAGAAACATAGAAACACAGAAACATAGAAACACAGAAACATAGAAACACAGAAACATAGAAACACAGAAACACAGAAATACAGAAACACAGAAACATAGAAACACAGAAACACAGAAACACAGAAACGTAGAAACACAGAAACATAGCAACACAGAAACATAGAAAACACAGAAACACAGAAACATAGAAACACAGAAACATAGAAACATAGAAACACAGAAACATAGAAACACAGAAACACAGAAACATAGAAACACAGAAACATAGAAACACAGAAATATAGAAACACAGAAACATAGAAACACAGAAACACAGAAACATAGAAACACAGAAACACAGAAACATAGAAACACAGAAATATAGAAACACAGAAACATAGAAATACAGAAACACAGAAACACAGAAACATAGAAACACAGAAACATAGAAACACAGAAACATAGAAACACAGAAACACAGAAACATAGAAACATAGAAACACAGAAACATAGAAACACAGAAACATAGAAATACAGAAACACAGAAACATAGAAACACAGAAACATAGAAATACAGAAACACAGAAACATAGAAACACAGAAACATAGAAATACAGAAACACAGAAACATAGAAATACAGAAACACAGAAACATAGAAACATAGAAACACAGAGACATAGAAACATAGAAACACAGAAACACAGAAACATAGAAACACAGAAACATAGAAATACAGAAACACAGAAACACAGAAACATAGAAATACAGAAACACAGAAACATAGAAACACAGAAACATAGAAATACAGAAACACAGAAACATAGAAACACAGAAACACAGAAACATAGAAACATAGAAACACAGAAACATAGAAACATAGAAACACAGAAACATAGAAACACAGAAACATAGAAACACAGAAACATAGAAACATAGAAACACAGAAACACAGAAACATAGAAACATAGAAACACAGAAACATAGAAACACAGAAACACAGAAACACAGAAACAAAGAAACACAGAAACACAGAAACAAAGAAACATAGAAACACAGAAACATAGAAACACAGAAACACAGAAATACAGAAACACAGAAACATAGAAACACAGAAACACAGAAACATAGAAACACAGAAACACAGAAACACAGAAACATAGAAACACAGAAACATAGAAACACAGAAACATAGAAACACAGAAACACAGAAACATAGAAACACAGAAACATAGAAATACAGAAACACAGAAACATAGAAACACAGAAACATAGAAACATAGAAACACAGAAACATAGAAACATAGAAACACAGAAACATAGAAACATAGAAACACAGAAACACAGAAACATAGAAACACAGAAACATAGAAACACAGAAACACAGAAACACAGAAACATAGAAACACAGAAACACAGAAACATAGAAATACAGAAACATAGAAACACAGAAACATAGAAACACAGAAACATAGAAACACAGAAACACAGAAACATAGAAACACAGAAACACAGAAACATAGAAACACAGAAACATAGAAACATAGAAACACAGAAACACAGAAACATAGAAACACAGAAACATAGAAATACAGAAACACAGAAACAGAGAAACTCAGAAACATAGAAATACAGAAACACAGAAACATAGAAACACAGAAACATAAAAATACAGAAACATAGAAACACAGAAACATAGAAACACAGAAACACAGAAACATAGAAACACAGAAACATCGAAACACAGAAACACAGAAACATAGAAACATAGAAACACAGAAACATAGAAACATAGAAACACAGAAACATAGAAACACAGAAACACAGAAACATAGAAACACAGAAACACAGAAACATAGAAACACAGAAACACAGAAATACAGAAACACAGAAACATAGAAACACAGAAACACAGAAACATAGAAACACAGAAACATAGAAACACAGAAACACAGAAAAATAGAAACACAGAAACATAGAAACACAGAAACATAGAAATACAGAAACACAGAAACATAGAAACACAGAAACATAGAAATACAGAAACACAGAAACATAGAAACACAGAAACATAGAAACACAGAAACATAGAAATACAGAAACACAGAAACACAGAAACATAGAAACACAGAAACATAGAAACACAGAAACGTAGAAATACAGAAACACAGAAACATAGAAACACAGAAACATAGAAATACAGAAACACAGAAACATAGAAACACAGAAACATAGAAATACAGAAACACAGAAACATAGAAACATAGAAACACAGAAACATAGAAACATAGAAACACAGAAACATAGAAACATAGAAACACAGAAACATAGAAACACAGAAACATAGAAACACAGAAACATAGAAACATAGAAACACAGAAACATAGAAACATAGAAACACAGAAACATAGAAACATAGAAACACAGAAAAATAGAAATACAGAAACATAGAAACAAAGAAACATAGAAACACAGAAACATAGAAACACAGAAACATAGCAACATAGAAACACAGAAACATAGAAACACAGAAACATAGAAACATAGAAACACAGAAACATAGAAACATAGAAACATAGAAACACAGAAACATAGAAATACAGAAACATAGAAACACAGAAACATAGAAACACAGAAACATAGAAACACAGAAACAGAAACATAGAAACACAGAAACATAGAAACAAAGAAACATAGAATACATAGAAACATAGAAACGCAGAAACAGAAACATAGAAACACAGAAACATAGAAACACAGAAACATAGAAACACAGAAACATAGAACCATAGAAACACAGAAACAGAAACATAGAAACACTGAAACATAGAAACACAGAAACATAGAAACACAGAAACAGAAACATAGAAACACAGAAACATAGAAACACAGCAACATAGAAACACAGAAACATAGAAACACAGAAACATAGAAACATAGAAACACAGAAACATAGAAACACAGAAACAAAGAAACATAGAAACATAGAAACACAGAAACATAGAAACATAGAAACACAAAAACACAGAAACATAGAAACACAGAAACATAGAAACACAGAAACATAGCAACACAGAAACATAGAAAACACAGAAACACAGAAACATAGAAACACAGAAACATAGAAACATAGAAACACAGAAACATAGAAACACAGAAACACAGAAACATAGAAACACAGAAACATAGAAACACAGAAACACAGAAACATAGAAACATAGAAACACAGAAACATAGAAACATAGAAACACAGAAACATAGAAACACAGAAACATAGAAACACAGAAACATAGAAACACAGAAACACAGAAATACAGAAACACAGAAACATAGAAACACAGAAACACAGAAACACAGAAACGTAGAAACACAGAAACATAGCAACACAGAAACATAGAAAACACAGAAACACAGAAACATAGAAACACAGAAACATAGAAACATAGAAACACAGAAACATAGAAACACAGAAACACAGAAACATAGAAACACAGAAACATAGAAACACAGAAACACAGAAACACAGAAACATAGAAACACAGAAACACAGAAACATAGAAACACAGAAACACAGAAACATAGAAACACAGAAACATAGAAACATAGAAACACAGAAACATAGAAACATAGAAACACAGAAACATAGAAACATAGAAACACAGAAACATAGAAACACAGAAACACAGAAATACAGAAACACAGAAACATAGAAACACAGAAACACAGAAACATAGAAACACAGAAACACAGAAACATAGAAACACAGAAACATAGAAACACAGAAACACAGAAACATAGAAACACAGAAACATAGAAACACAGAAACATAGAAACACAGAAACATAGAAATACAGAAACACAGAAACATAGAAACACAGAAACATAGAAATACAGAAACACAGAAACATAGAAACACAGAAACATAAAAATACAGAAACATAGAAACACAGAAACATAGAAACACAGAAACACAGAAACATAGAAACACAGAAACATAGAAACACAGAAACACAGAAACATAGAAACATAGAAACACAGAAACACAGAAACATAGAAACACAGAAACATAGAAACACAGAAACATAGAAACACAGAAACATAGAAATACAGAAACACAGAAACATCGAAACACAGAAACATAGAAATACAGAAACAGAGAAACATAGAAACACAGAAACATAAAAATACAGAAACATAGAAACACAGAAACACAGAAACATAGAAACATAGAAACACAGAAACATAGAAACATAGAAACACAGAAACATAGAAACATAGAAACACAGAAACATAGAAACACAGAAACACAGAAACATAGAAACCCAGAAATACAGAAACATAGAAACACAGAAACATAGAAACACAGAAACATAGAAACACAGAAACATAGAAACACAGAAACACAGAAACATAGAAACACAGAAACACAGAAACATAGAAACACAGAAACACAGAAACATAGAAACATAGAAACACAGAAACATAGAAACACAGAAACATAGAAACATAGAAACACAGAAACACAGAAACATAGAAACACAGAAACATAGAAACACAGAAACATAGAAACACAGAAACACAGAAACATAGAAACACAGAAACACAGAAACATAGAAACATAGAAACACAGAAACATAGAAACACAGAAACATAGAAACACAGAAACACAGAAACATAGAAACACAGAAACATAGAAACACAGAAACATAGAAATACAGAAACACAGAAACACAGAAACATAGAAACACAGAAACATAGAAACACAGAAACGTAGAAATACAGAAACACAGAAACATAGAAACACAGAAACATAGAAATACAGAAACACAGAAACATAGAAACACAGAAACATAGAAATACAGAAACACAGAAACATAGAAACATAGAAACACAGAAACATAGAAACATAGAAACACAGAAACATAGAAACATAGAAACACAGAAACATAGAAACACAGAAACATAGAAACACAGAAAGACAGAAACATAGAAACATAGAAACACAGAAACATAGAAACATAGAAACACAGAAACATAGAAACACAGAAACACAGAAACACAGAAACATAGAAACACAGAAACAGAAAAATAGAAACAAAGAAACATAGAAACACAGAAACATAGAAACAGAAACACAGAAACACAGAAACATAGAAACACAGAAACAGAAAAATAGAAACACAGAAACATAGAAACATAGAAACAGAAACACAGAAACACAGAAACATAGAAACACAGAAACATAGAAACATAGAAACAGAAACATAGAAACATAGAAACACAGAAACATAGAAACACAGAAACACAGAAACATAGAAACATAGAAACACAGAAACATAGAAATATAGAAACACAGAAACATAGAAATATAGAAACACAGAAACATAGAAACACAGAAACACAGAAACATAGAAACACAGAAACATAGAAACACAGAAACACAGAAACATAGAAAAACAGAAATATAGAAACACAGAAACACAGAAACATAGAAACATAGAAACACAGAAACATAGAAACACAGAAACATAGAAACACAGAAACATAGAAACATAGAAACACAGAAACATAGAAACACAGAAACACAGAAACATAGAAACACAGAAACATAGAAACATAGAAACACAGAAACATAGAAACACAGAAACACATTAACATAGAAACACAGAAACATAGAAACACAGAAACATAGAAACATAGAAACACAGAAACACAGAAACATAGAAACACAGAAACATAGAAACACAGAAACATAGAAACACAGAAACAAATAAACATAGAAACATAGAAACACAGAAACATAGAAACACAGAAACATAGAAACACAGAAACATAGAAACACAGAAACAAATAAACATAGAAACATAGAAACACAGAAACATAGAAACACAGAAACACAGAAACATAGAAACACAGAAACACAGAAACATAGAAACACAGAAACAAAGAAACATAGAAACATAGAAACACAGAAACACAGAAACATCGAAACACAGAAACATAGAAACACAGAAACACAGAAACAGAGAAACACAGAAACACAGAAACACAGAAACATAGAAACACAGAAACATAGAAACACAGAAACATAGAAAAACAGAAACACAGAAACATAGAAACACAGAAACACCGAAACACAGAAACACAGAAACATAGAAACACAGAAACATAGAAACACAGAAACACAGAAACATAGAAACACAGAAACATAGAAACACTGAAACATAGAAACACAGAAACATAGAAACACAGAAACATAGAAACATAGAAACACAGAAACATAGAAACATAGAAACATAGAAACACAGAAACATAGAAACACAGAAACATAGAAACACAGAAACATAGAAACACAGAAACATAGAAACACAGAAACATAGAAACACAGAAACACCGAAACACAGAAACATAGAAACATAGAAACACAGAAACATAGAAACACAGAAACACAGAAACATAGAAACACAGAAACATAGAAACACAGAAACATAGAAACACAGAAACATAGAAACACAGAAACATAGAAACACAGAAACATAGAAACACAGAAACACAGAAACATAGAAACACAGAAACATAGAAACACAGACACATAGAAACACAGAAATATAGAAACACAGAAACATAGAAACATAGAAACACAGAAACATAGAAACACAGAAACATAGAAACATAGAAACATCGAAACACAGAAACATAGAAACACAAAAACATAGAAACACAAAAACATAGAAACACAGAAACACAGAAACATAGAAACACAGAAACACAGAAATATAGACACATAGAAACATAGAAACACAGAAACATAGAAACACAGAAACACAGAAACATAGAAACACAGAAACACAGAAACATAGAAACACAGAAACATAGAAACACAGAAACATAGAAACACAGAAACATAGAAACACAGAAACATAGAAACACAGAAACACAGAAACATAGAAACACAGAAACATAGAAACATAGAAACACAGAAACATAGAAACAAAGAAACACAGAAACATAGAAACATAGAAACACAGAAAAATAGAAATACAGAAACATAGAAACAAAGAAACATAGAAACACAGAAACATAGAAACACAGAAACATAGCAACATAGAAACACAGAAACATAGAAACACAGAAACATAGAAACATAGAAACACAGAAACATAGAAACATAGAAATATAGAAACACAGAAACATAGAAATACAGAAACATAGAAACACAGAAACATAAAAACACAGAAACATAGAAACACAGAAACAGAAACATAGAAACACAGAAACATAGAAACACAGAAACATAGAATACATAGAAACATAGAAACGCAGAAACAGAAACATAGAAACACAGAAACATAGAAACACAGAAACATAGAAACACAGAAACATAGAACCATAGAAACACAGAAACAGAAACATAGAAACACTGAAACATAGAAACACAGAAACATAGAAACACAGAAATATAGAAACACAGAAACATAGAAACATAGAAACATAGAAACACAGAAACATAGAAACACAAAAACATAGAAACACAGAAACACAGAAACATAGAAACACAGAAACACAGACACATAGAAACATAGAAACACAGAAACATAGAAACACAGAAACACAGAAACATAGAAACACAGAAACACAGAAACATAGAAACACAGAAACATAGAAACACAGAAACATAGAAACACAGAAACATAGAAACACAGAAACATAGAAACACAGAAACACAGAAACATAGAAACACAGAAACATAGAAACATAGAAACACAGAAACATAGAAACATAGAAACACAGAAACATAGAAACATAGAAACACAGAAAAATAGAAATACAGAAACATAGAAACAAAGAAACATAGAAACACAGAAACATAGAAACACAGAAACATAGCAACATAGAAACACAGAAACATAGAAACACAGAAACATAGAAACATAGAAACACAGAAACATAGAAACATAGAAACATAGAAACACAGAAACATAGAAATACAGAAACATAGAAACACAGAAACATAGAAACACAGAAACATAGAAACACAGAAACAGAAACATAGAAACACAGAAACATAGAAACAAAGAAACATAGAATACATAGAAACATAGAAACGCAGAAACAGAAACATAGAAACACAGAAACATAGAAACACAGAAACATAGAAACACAGAAACATAGAACCATAGAAACACAGAAACAGAAACATAGAAACACTGAAACATAGAAACACAGAAACATAGAAACACAGAAACAGAAACATAGAAACACAGAAACATAGAAACACAGCAACATAGAAACACAGAAACATAGAAACACAGAAACATAGAAACATAGAAACACAGAAACATAGAAACACAGAAACAAAGAAACATAGAAACATAGAAACACAGAAACATAGAAACATAGAAACACAAAAACACAGAAACATAGAAACACAGAAACATAGAAACACAGAAACATAGCAACACAGAAACATAGAAAACACAGAAACACAGAAACATAGAAACACAGAAACATAGAAACATAGAAACACAGAAACATAGAAACACAGAAACACAGAAACATAGAAACACAGAAACATAGAAACACAGAAACACAGAAACATAGAAACATAGAAACACAGAAACATAGAAACATAGAAACACAGAAACATAGAAACACAGAAACATAGAAACACAGAAACATAGAAACACAGAAACACAGAAATACAGAAACACAGAAACATAGAAACACAGAAACACAGAAACACAGAAACGTAGAAACACAGAAACATAGCAACACAGAAACATAGAAAACACAGAAACACAGAAACATAGAAACACAGAAACATAGAAACATAGAAACACAGAAACATAGAAACACAGAAACACAGAAACATAGAAACACAGAAACATAGAAACACAGAAACACAGAAACATAGAAACACAGAAACACAGAAACATAGAAACACAGAAACACAGAAACATAGAAACACAGAAACATAGAAACATAGAAACACAGAAACACAGAAACATAGAAACATAGAAACACAGAAACATAGAAACATAGAAACACAGAAACATAGAAACACAGAAACACAGAAATACAGAAACACAGAAACATAGAAACACAGAAACACAGAAACATAGAAACACAGAAACACAGAAACATAGAAACACAGAAACATAGAAACACAGAAACACAGAAACATAGAAACACAGAAACATAGAAACACAGAAACATAGAAATACAGAAACACAGAAACATAGAAACACAGAAACATAGAAATACAGAAACACAGAAACATAGAAACACAGAAACATAAAAATACAGAAACATAGAAACACAGAAACATAGAAACACAGAAACACAGAAACATAGAAACACAGAAACATAGAAACACAGAAACACAGAAACATAGAAACATAGAAACACAGAAACAGAGAAACATAGAAACACAGAAACATAGAAACACAGGAACACAGAAACATAGAAACACAGAAACACAGAAACATAGAAACACAGAAACACAGAAATACAGAAACACAGAAACATAGAAACACAGAAACACAGAAACATAGAAACACAGAAACATAGAAACACAGAAACATAGAAACACAGAAACATAGAAATACAGAAACACAGAAACATCGAAACACAGAAACATAGAAATACAGAAACAGAGAAACATAGAAACACAGAAACATAAAAATACAGAAACATAGAAACACAGAAACACAGAAACATAGAAACATAGAAACACAGAAACATAGAAACATAGAAACACAGAAACATAGAAACATAGAAACACAGAAACATAGAAACACAGAAACACAGAAACATAGAAACCCAGAAATACAGAAACATAGAAACACAGAAACATAGAAACACAGAAACATAGAAACACAGAAACATAGAAACACAGAAACACAGAAACATAGAAACACAGAAACACAGAAACATAGAAACACAGAAACACAGAAACATAGAAACATAGAAACACAGAAACATAGAAACACAGAAACATAGAAACATAGAAACACAGAAACACAGAAACATAGAAACACAGAAACATAGAAACACAGAAACATAGAAACACAGAAACACAGAAACATAGAAACACAGAAACACAGAAACATAGAAACATAGAAACACAGAAACATAGAAACACAGAAACATAGAAACACAGAAACACAGAAACATAGAAACACAGAAACATAGAAACACAGAAACATAGAAATACAGAAACACAGAAACACAGAAACATAGAAACACAGAAACATAGAAACACAGAAACGTAGAAATACAGAAACACAGAAACATAGAAACACAGAAACATAGAAATACAGAAACACAGAAACATAGAAACACAGAAACATAGAAATACAGAAACACAGAAACATAGAAACATAGAAACACAGAAACATAGAAACATAGAAACACAGAAACATAGAAACATAGAAACACAGAAACATAGAAACACAGAAACATAGAAACACAGAAAGACAGAAACATAGAAACATAGAAACACAGAAACATAGAAACATAGAAACACAGAAACATAGAAACACAGAAACACAGAAACACAGAAACATAGAAACACAGAAACAGAAAAATAGAAACAAAGAAACATAGAAACACAGAAACATAGAAACAGAAACACAGAAACACAGAAACATAGAAACACAGAAACAGAAAAATAGAAACACAGAAACATAGAAACATAGAAACAGAAACACAGAAACACAGAAACATAGAAACACAGAAACATAGAAACATAGAAACAGAAACATAGAAACAGAAACATAGAAACACAGAAACACAGAAACATAGAAACATAGAAACACAGAAACATAGAAATATAGAAACACAGAAACATAGAAATATAGAAACACAGAAACATAGAAACACAGAAACACAGAAACACAGAAACACAGAAACATAGAAACACAGAAACACAGAAACATAGAAAAACAGAAATATAGAAACACAGAAACACAGAAACATAGAAACATAGAAACACAGAAACATAGAAACACAGAAACATAGAAACACAGAAACATAGAAACATAGAAACACAGAAACATAGAAACACAGAAACATAGAAACACAGAAACATAGAAACATAGAAACACAGAAACACAGAAACATAGAAACACAGAAACATAGAAACACAGAAACATAGAAACACAGAAACAAATAAACATAGAAACATAGAAACACAGAAACATAGAAACACAGAAACATAGAAACACAGAAACATAGAAACACAGAAACAAATAAACATAGAAACATAGAAACACAGAAACATAGAAACACAGAAACACAGAAACATAGAAACACAGAAACACAGAAACATAGAAACACAGAAACAAAGAAACATAGAAACATAGAAACACAGAAACACAGAAACATCGAAACACAGAAACATAGAAACACAGAAACACAGAAACAGAGAAACACAGAAACACAGAAACACAGAAACATAGAAACACAGAAACATAGAAACACAGAAACATAGAAAAACAGAAACACAGAAACATAGAAACACAGAAACACCGAAACACAGAAACACAGAAACATAGAAACACAGAAACATAGAAACACAGAAACACAGAAACATAGAAACACAGAAACATAGAAACACTGAAACATAGAAACACAGAAACATAGAAACACAGAAACATAGAAACATAGAAACACAGAAACATAGAAACATAGAAACATAGAAACACAGAAACATAGAAACACAGAAACATAGAAACACAGAAACATAGAAACACAGAAACATAGAAACACAGAAACATAGAAACACAGAAACACCGAAACACAGAAACATAGAAACATAGAAACACAGAAACATAGAAACACAGAAACACAGAAACATAGAAACACAGAAACATAGAAACACAGAAACATAGAAACACAGAAACATAGAAACACAGAAACATAGAAACACAGAAACATAGAAACACAGAAACACAGAAACATAGAAACACAGAAACATAGAAACACAGACACATAGAAACACAGAAATATAGAAACACAGAAACATAGAAACATAGAAACACAGAAACATAGAAACACAGAAACATAGAAACATAGAAACATCGAAACACAGAAACATAGAAACACAAAAACATAGAAACACAAAAACATAGAAACACAGAAACACAGAAACATAGAAACACAGAAACACAGAAATACAGACACATAGAAACATAGAAACACAGAAACATAGAAACACAGAAACACAGAAACATAGAAACACAGAAACACAGAAACATAGAAACACAGAAACATAGAAACACAGAAACATAGAAACACAGAAACATAGAAACACAGAAACATAGAAACACAGAAACACAGAAACATAGAAACACAGAAACATAGAAACATAGAAACACAGAAACATAGAAACAAAGAAACACAGAAACATAGAAACATAGAAACACAGAAAAATAGAAATACAGAAACATAGAAACAAAGAAACATAGAAACACAGAAACATAGAAACACAGAAACATAGCAACATAGAAACACAGAAACATAGAAACACAGAAACATAGAAACATAGAAACACAGAAACATAGAAACATAGAAATATAGAAACACAGAAACATAGAAATACAGAAACATAGAAACACAGAAACATAGAAACACAGAAACATAGAATACATAGAAACATAGAAACGCAGAAACAGAAACATAGAAACACAGAAACATAGAAACACAGAAACATAGAAACACAGAAACATAGAACCATAGAAACACAGAAACAGAAACATAGAAACACTGAAACATAGAAACACAGAAACATAGAAACACAGAAATATAGAAACACAGAAACATAGAAACATAGAAACATAGAAACACAGAAACATAGAAACACAAAAACATAGAAACACAGAAACACAGAAACATAGAAACACAGAAACACAGACACATAGAAACATAGAAACACAGAAACATAGAAACACAGAAACACAGAAACATAGAAACACAGAAACACAGAAACATAGAAACACAGAAACATAGAAACACAGAAACATAGAAACACAGAAACATAGAAACACAGAAACATAGAAACACAGAAACACAGAAACATAGAAACACAGAAACATAGAAACATAGAAACACAGAAACATAGAAACATAGAAACACAGAAACATAGAAACATAGAAACACAGAAAAATAGAAATACAGAAACATAGAAACAAAGAAACATAGAAACACAGAAACATAGAAACACAGAAACATAGCAACATAGAAACACAGAAACATAGAAACACAGAAACATAGAAACATAGAAACACAGAAACATAGAAACATAGAAACATAGAAACACAGAAACATAGAAATACAGAAACATAGAAACACAGAAACATAGAAACACAGAAACATAGAAACACAGAAACAGAAACATAGAAACACAGAAACATAGAAACAAAGAAACATAGAATACATAGAAACATAGAAACGCAGAAACAGAAACATAGAAACACAGAAACATAGAAACACAGAAACATAGAAACACAGAAACATAGAACCATAGAAACACAGAAACAGAAACATAGAAACACTGAAACATAGAAACACAGAAACATAGAAACACAGAAACAGAAACATAGAAACACAGAAACATAGAAACACAGCAACATAGAAACACAGAAACATAGAAACACAGAAACATAGAAACATAGAAACACAGAAACATAGAAACACAGAAACAAAGAAACATAGAAACATAGAAACACAGAAACATACAAACATAGAAACACAAAAACACAGAAACATAGAAACACAGAAACATAGAAACACAGAAACATAGCAACACAGAAACATAGAAAACACAGAAACACAGAAACATAGAAACACAGAAACATAGAAACATAGAAACACAGAAACATAGAAACACAGAAACACAGAAACATAGAAACACAGAAACATAGAAACACAGAAACACAGAAACATAGAAACATAGAAACACAGAAACATAGAAACATAGAAACACAGAAACATAGAAACACAGAAACATAGAAACACAGAAACATAGAAACACAGAAACACAGAAATACAGAAACACAGAAACATAGAAACACAGAAACACAGAAACACAGAAACGTAGAAACACAGAAACATAGCAACACAGAAACATAGAAAACACAGAAACACAGAAACATAGAAACACAGAAACATAGAAACATAGAAACACAGAAACATAGAAACACAGAAACACAGAAACATAGAAACACAGAAACATAGAAACACAGAAATATAGAAACACAGAAACATAGAAACACAGAAACACAGAAACATAGAAACACAGAAACACAGAAACATAGAAACACAGAAATATAGAAACACAGAAACATAGAAATACAGAAACACAGAAACACAGAAACATAGAAACACAGAAACATAGAAACACAGAAACATAGAAACACAGAAACACAGAAACATAGAAACATAGAAACACAGAAACATAGAAACACAGAAACATAGAAATACAGAAACACAGAAACATAGAAACACAGAAACATAGAAATACAGAAACACAGAAACATAGAAACACAGAAACATAGAAATACAGAAACACAGAAACATAGAAATACAGAAACACAGAAACATAGAAACATAGAAACACAGAGACATAGAAACATAGAAACACAGAAACACAGAAACATAGAAACACAGAAACATAGAAATACAGAAACACAGAAACACAGAAACATAGAAATACAGAAACACAGAAACATAGAAACACAGAAACATAGAAATACAGAAACACAGAAACATAGAAACACAGAAACACAGAAACATAGAAACATAGAAACACAGAAACATAGAAACATAGAAACACAGAAACATAGAAACACAGAAACATAGAAACACAGAAACATAGAAACATAGAAACACAGAAACACAGAAACATAGAAACATAGAAACACAGAAACATAGAAACACAGAAACACAGAAACACAGAAACAAAGAAACACAGAAACACAGAAACAAAGAAACATAGAAACACAGAAACATAGAAACACAGAAACACAGAAATACAGAAACACAGAAACATAGAAACACAGAAACACAGAAACATAGAAACACAGAAACACAGAAACACAGAAACATAGAAACACAGAAACATAGAAACACAGAAACATAGAAACACAGAAACACAGAAACATAGAAACACAGAAACATAGAAATACAGAAACACAGAAACATAGAAACACAGAAACATAGAAACATAGAAACACAGAAACATAGAAACATAGAAACACAGAAACACAGAAACATAGAAACATAGAAACACAGAAACACAGAAACATAGAAACACAGAAACATAGAAACACAGAAACACAGAAACACAGAAACATAGAAACACAGAAACACAGAAACATAGAAATACAGAAACATAGAAACACAGAAACATAGAAACACAGAAACATAGAAACACAGAAACACAGAAACATAGAAACACAGAAACACAGAAACATAGAAACACAGAAACATAGAAACATAGAAACACAGAAACACAGAAACATAGAAACACAGAAACATAGAAATACAGAAACACAGAAACAGAGAAACTCAGAAACATAGAAATACAGAAACACAGAAACATAGAAACACAGAAACATAAAAATACAGAAACATAGAAACACAGAAACATAGAAACACAGAAACACAGAAACATAGAAACACAGAAACATCGAAACACAGAAACACAGAAACATAGAAACATAGAAACACAGAAACATAGAAACATAGAAACACAGAAACATAGAAACACAGAAACACAGAAACATAGAAACACAGAAACACAGAAACATAGAAACACAGAAACACAGAAATACAGAAACACAGAAACATAGAAACACAGAAACACAGAAACATAGAAACACAGAAACATAGAAACACAGAAACACAGAAAAATAGAAACACAGAAACATAGAAACACAGAAACATAGAAATACAGAAACACAGAAACATAGAAACACAGAAACATAGAAATACAGAAACACAGAAACATAGAAACACAGAAACATAGAAACACAGAAACATAGAAATACAGAAACACAGAAACACAGAAACATAGAAACACAGAAACATAGAAACACAGAAACGTAGAAATACAGAAACACAGAAACATAGAAACACAGAAACATAGAAATACAGAAACACAGAAACATAGAAACACAGAAACATAGAAATACAGAAACACAGAAACATAGAAACATAGAAACACAGAAACATAGAAACATAGAAACACAGAAACATAGAAACATAGAAACACAGAAACATAGAAACACAGAAACATAGAAACACAGAAAGACAGAAACATAGAAACATAGAAACACAGAAACATAGAAACATAGAAACACAGAAACATAGAAACACAGAAACACAGAAACACAGAAACATAGAAACACAGAAACAGAAAAATAGAAACAAAGAAACATAGAAACACAGAAACATAGAAACAGAAACACAGAAACACAGAAACATAGAAACACAGAAACAGAAAAATAGAAACACAGAAACATAGAAACATAGAAACAGAAACACAGAAACACAGAAACATAGAAACACAGAAACATAGAAACATAGAAACAGAAACATAGAAACATAGAAACACAGAAACATAGAAACACAGAAACACAGAAACATAGAAACATAGAAACACAGAAACATAGAAATATAGAAACACAGAAACATAGAAATATAGAAACACAGAAACATAGAAACACAGAAACACAGAAACATAGAAACACAGAAACATAGAAACACAGAAACACAGAAACATAGAAAAACAGAAATATAGAAACACAGAAACACAGAAACATAGAAACATAGAAACACAGAAACATAGAAACACAGAAACATAGAAACACAGAAACATAGAAACATAGAAACACAGAAACATAGAAACACAGAAACACAGAAACATAGAAACACAGAAACATAGAAACATAGAAACACAGAAACATAGAAACACAGAAACACATTAACATAGAAACACAGAAACATAGAAACACAGAAACATAGAAACATAGAAACACAGAAACACAGAAACATAGAAACACAGAAACATAGAAACACAGAAACATAGAAACACAGAAACAAATAAACATAGAAACATAGAAACACAGAAACATAGAAACACAGAAACATAGAAACACAGAAACATAGAAACACAGAAACAAATAAACATAGAAACATAGAAACACAGAAACATAGAAACACAGAAACACAGAAACATAGAAACACAGAAACACAGAAACATAGAAACACAGAAACAAAGAAACATAGAAACATAGAAACACAGAAACACAGAAACATCGAAACACAGAAACATAGAAACACAGAAACACAGAAACAGAGAAACACAGAAACACAGAAACACAGAAACATAGAAACACAGAAACATAGAAACACAGAAACATAGAAAAACAGAAACACAGAAACATAGAAACACAGAAACACCGAAACACAGAAACACAGAAACATAGAAACACAGAAACATAGAAACACAGAAACACAGAAACATAGAAACACAGAAACATAGAAACACTGAAACATAGAAACACAGAAACATAGAAACACAGAAACATAGAAACATAGAAACACAGAAACATAGAAACATAGAAACATAGAAACACAGAAACATAGAAACACAGAAACATAGAAACACAGAAACATAGAAACACAGAAACATAGAAACACAGAAACATAGAAACACAGAAACACCGAAACACAGAAACATAGAAACATAGAAACACAGAAACATAGAAACACAGAAACACAGAAACATAGAAACACAGAAACATAGAAACACAGAAACATAGAAACACAGAAACATAGAAACACAGAAACATAGAAACACAGAAACATAGAAACACAGAAACACAGAAACATAGAAACACAGAAACATAGAAACACAGACACATAGAAACACAGAAATATAGAAACACAGAAACATAGAAACATAGAAACACAGAAACATAGAAACACAGAAACATAGAAACATAGAAACATCGAAACACAGAAACATAGAAACACAAAAACATAGAAACACAAAAACATAGAAACACAGAAACACAGAAACATAGAAACACAGAAACACAGAAATATAGACACATAGAAACATAGAAACACAGAAACATAGAAACACAGAAACACAGAAACATAGAAACACAGAAACACAGAAACATAGAAACACAGAAACATAGAAACACAGAAACATAGAAACACAGAAACATAGAAACACAGAAACATAGAAACACAGAAACACAGAAACATAGAAACACAGAAACATAGAAACATAGAAACACAGAAACATAGAAACAAAGAAACACAGAAACATAGAAACATAGAAACACAGAAAAATAGAAATACAGAAACATAGAAACAAAGAAACATAGAAACACAGAAACATAGAAACACAGAAACATAGCAACATAGAAACACAGAAACATAGAAACACAGAAACATAGAAACATAGAAACACAGAAACATAGAAACATAGAAATATAGAAACACAGAAACATAGAAATACAGAAACATAGAAACACAGAAACATAGAAACACAGAAACATAGAAACACAGAAACAGAAACATAGAAACACAGAAACATAGAAACACAGAAACATAGAATACATAGAAACATAGAAACGCAGAAACAGAAACATAGAAACACAGAAACATAGAAACACAGAAACATAGAAACACAGAAACATAGAACCATAGAAACACAGAAACAGAAACATAGAAACACTGAAACATAGAAACACAGAAACATAGAAACACAGAAATATAGAAACACAGAAACATAGAAACATAGAAACATAGAAACACAGAAACATAGAAACACAAAAACATAGAAACACAGAAACACAGAAACATAGAAACACAGAAACACAGACACATAGAAACATAGAAACACAGAAACATAGAAACACAGAAACACAGAAACATAGAAACACAGAAACACAGAAACATAGAAACACAGAAACATAGAAACACAGAAACATAGAAACACAGAAACATAGAAACACAGAAACATAGAAACACAGAAACACAGAAACATAGAAACACAGAAACATAGAAACATAGAAACACAGAAACATAGAAACATAGAAACACAGAAACATAGAAACATAGAAACACAGAAAAATAGAAATACAGAAACATAGAAACAAAGAAACATAGAAACACAGAAACATAGAAACACAGAAACATAGCAACATAGAAACACAGAAACATAGAAACACAGAAACATAGAAACATAGAAACACAGAAACATAGAAACATAGAAACATAGAAACACAGAAACATAGAAATACAGAAACATAGAAACACAGAAACATAGAAACACAGAAACATAGAAACACAGAAACAGAAACATAGAAACACAGAAACATAGAAACAAAGAAACATAGAATACATAGAAACATAGAAACGCAGAAACAGAAACATAGAAACACAGAAACATAGAAACACAGAAACATAGAAACACAGAAACATAGAACCATAGAAACACAGAAACAGAAACATAGAAACACTGAAACATAGAAACACAGAAACATAGAAACACAGAAACAGAAACATAGAAACACAGAAACATAGAAACACAGCAACATAGAAACACAGAAACATAGAAACACAGAAACATAGAAACATAGAAACACAGAAACATAGAAACACAGAAACAAAGAAACATAGAAACATAGAAACACAGAAACATAGAAACATAGAAACACAAAAACACAGAAACATAGAAACACAGAAACATAGAAACACAGAAACATAGCAACACAGAAACATAGAAAACACAGAAACACAGAAACATAGAAACACAGAAACATAGAAACATAGAAACACAGAAACATAGAAACACAGAAACACAGAAACATAGAAACACAGAAACATAGAAACACAGAAACACAGAAACATAGAAACATAGAAACACAGAAACATAGAAACATAGAAACACAGAAACATAGAAACACAGAAACATAGAAACACAGAAACATAGAAACACAGAAACACAGAAATACAGAAACACAGAAACATAGAAACACAGAAACACAGAAACACAGAAACGTAGAAACACAGAAACATAGCAACACAGAAACATAGAAAACACAGAAACACAGAAACATAGAAACACAGAAACATAGAAACATAGAAACACAGAAACATAGAAACACAGAAACACAGAAACATAGAAACACAGAAACATAGAAACACAGAAATATAGAAACACAGAAACATAGAAACACAGAAACATAGAAACACAGAAACATAGAAACACAGAAACACAGAAACATAGAAACATAGAAACACAGAAACATAGAAACACAGAAACATAGAAATACAGAAACACAGAAACATAGAAACACAGAAACATAGAAATACAGAAACACAGAAACATAGAAACACAGAAACATAGAAATACAGAAACACAGAAACATAGAAATACAGAAACACAGAAACATAGAAACATAGAAACACAGAGACATAGAAACATAGAAACACAGAAACACAGAAACATAGAAACACAGAAACATAGAAATACAGAAACACAGAAACACAGAAACATAGAAATACAGAAACACAGAAACATAGAAACACAGAAACATAGAAATACAGAAACACAGAAACATAGAAACACAGAAACACAGAAACATAGAAACATAGAAACACAGAAACATAGAAACATAGAAACACAGAAACATAGAAACACAGAAACATAGAAACACAGAAACATAGAAACATAGAAACACAGAAACACAGAAACATAGAAACATAGAAACACAGAAACATAGAAACACAGAAACACAGAAACACAGAAACAAAGAAACACAGAAACACAGAAACAAAGAAACATAGAAACACAGAAACATAGAAACACAGAAACACAGAAATACAGAAACACAGAAACATAGAAACACAGAAACACAGAAACATAGAAACACAGAAACACAGAAACACAGAAACATAGAAACACAGAAACATAGAAACACAGAAACATAGAAACACAGAAACACAGAAACATAGAAACACAGAAACATAGAAATACAGAAACACAGAAACATAGAAACACAGAAACATAGAAACATAGAAACACAGAAACATAGAAACATAGAAACACAGAAACACAGAAACATAGAAACATAGAAACACAGAAACACAGAAACATAGAAACACAGAAACATAGAAACACAGAAACACAGAAACATAGAAACACAGAAACACAGAAACATAGAAATACAGAAACATAGAAACACAGAAACATAGAAACACAGAAACATAGAAACACAGAAACACAGAAACATAGAAACACAGAAACACAGAAACATAGAAACACAGAAACATAGAAACATAGAAACACAGAAACACAGAAACATAGAAACACAGAAACATAGAAATACAGAAACACAGAAACAGAGAAACTCAGAAACATAGAAATACAGAAACACAGAAACATAGAAACACAGAAACATAAAAATACAGAAACATAGAAACACAGAAACATAGAAACACAGAAACACAGAAACATAGAAACACAGAAACATCGAAACACAGAAACACAGAAACATAGAAACATAGAAACACAGAAACATAGAAACATAGAAACACAGAAACATAGAAACACAGAAACACAGAAACATAGAAACACAGAAACACAGAAACATAGAAACACAGAAACACAGAAATACAGAAACACAGAAACATAGAAACACAGAAACACAGAAACATAGAAACACAGAAACATAGAAACACAGAAACACAGAAAAATAGAAACACAGAAACATAGAAACACAGAAACATAGAAATACAGAAACACAGAAACATAGAAACACAGAAACATAGAAATACAGAAACACAGAAACATAGAAACACAGAAACATAGAAATACAGAAACACAGAAACATAGAAATACAGAAACACAGAAACAGAGAAACACAGAAACATAGAAACACAGAAACATAGAAACATAGAAACACAGAAACATAGAAACATAGAAACACAGAAACACAGAAACATAGAAACATAGAAACATAGAAACACAGAAACACAGAAACACAGAAACATCGAAACACAGAAACATAGAAACACAGAAACATAGAAACACAGAAACATAGAAAACACAGAAACACAGAAACATAGAAACACAGAAACATAGAAACACAGAAACATAGAAACACAGAAACATAGAAACATAGAAACACAGAAACACAGAAACACAGAAACATAGATACACAGAAACATAGAAACACAGAAACACAGAAATACAGAAACATAGAAACACAGAAACACAGAAACATAGAAACACAGAAACACAGAAACACAGAAACACAGAAACATAGAAACACAGAAACATAGAAACACAGAAACATAGAAATACAGAAACACAGAAACATAGAAACACAGAAACACAGAAACATAGAAACACAGAAACAGAGAAACACAGAAACACAGAAACACAGAAACATAGAAACACAGAAACATAGAAACACAGAAACACAGAAACATAGAAACACAGAAACATAGAAACATAGAAACACAGAAACATAGAAACACAGAAACATAGAAACACAGAAACAAAGAAACATAGAAACAAAGAAACATAGAAACACAGAAACATAGAAACACATAAACATAGAAACACAGAAACACAGAAACATAGAAACACAGAAACACAGAAACATAGAAACACAGAAACATAGAAACACAGAAACATAGAAACACAGAAACATAGAAACACAGAAACACAGAAACATAGAAACACAGAAACACAGAAACATAGAAACATAGAAACATAGAAACACAGAAACATAGAAACATAGAAACACAGAAACATAGAAATATAGAAACACAGAAACATAGAAACACAGAAACACAGAAACATAGAAACACAGAAACATAGAAACACAGAAACACAGAAACATAGAAAAACAGAAATATAGAAACACAGAAACACAGAAACATAGAAACATAGAAACACAGAAACATAGAAACACAGAAACATAGAAACACAGAAACATAGAAACATAGAAACACAGAAACACAGAAACATAGAAACACAGAAACACAGAAACATAGAAACATAGAAACATAGAAACACAGAAACATAGAAACACAGAAACACATTAACATAGAAACACAGAAACATAGAAACACAGAAACATAGAAACACAGAAACACAGAAACATAGAAACACAGAAACACAGAAACATAGAAACATAGAAACACAGAAACATAGAAACATAGAAACACAGAAACATAGAAATATAGAAACACAGAAACATAGAAACACAGAAACACAGAAACATAGAAACACAGAAACATAGAAACACAGAAACACAGAAACATAGAAAAACAGAAATAAAGAAACACAGAAACACAGAAACATAGAAACATAGAAACACAGAAACATAGAAACACAGAAACATAGAAACACAGAAACATAGAAACATAGAAACACAGAAACACAGAAACATAGAAACACAGAAACACAGAAACATAGAAACATAGAAACACAGAAACATAGAAACACAGAAACACATTAACATAGAAACACAGAAACATAGAAACACAGAAACATAGAAACATAGAAACACAGAAACATAGAAACACAGAAACACAGAAACTTGGAAACACAGAAACATAGAAACACAGAAACATAGAAACACAGAAACAAATAAACATAGAAACATAGAAACACAGAAACATAGAAACACAGAAACATAGAAACACAGAAACACAGAAACATAGAAACATAGAAAGACAGAAACACAGAAACGTAGAAACACAGAAACACAGAAACATAGACACACAGAAACATAGAAACACAGAAACACAGAAACATAGAAACACAGAAACAAAGAAACATAGAAACATAGAAACACAGAAACATAGAAACATAGAAACACAGAAACATAGAAACACAGAAAAACAGAAACAGAGAAACACAGAAACACAGAAACATAGAAACACAGAAACATAGAAACACAGAAACATAGAAAAACAGAAACACAGAAACATAGAAACACAGAAACATAGAAACACAGAAACACAGAAACATAGAAACACAGAAACATAGAAACACAGAAACAGAGAAACATAGAAACACAGAAACATAGAAACACAGAAACATAGAAACATAGAAACACAGAAACATAGAAACACAGAAACATAGAAACATAGAAACACAGAAACATAGAAACATAGAAACATAGAAACACAGAAACATAGAAACACAGAAACATAGAAACACAGAAACATAGAAACACAGAAACATAGAAACACAGAAACAGAAATATAGAAACACAGAAACATAGAAACACAGAAACATAGAAACATAGAAACATAGAAACACAGAAACAGAAACATAGAAACACAGAAACATAGAAACACAGAAACATAGAAACATAGAAACACAGAAACAGAAACATAGAAACACAGAAACATAGAAACACAGAAACATAGAAACATAGAAACACAGAAACAGAAACATAGAAACACAGAAACACAGAAACATAGAAACACAGAAACATAGAAACACAGAAACAGAAACATAGAAACACAGAAACATAGAAACACAGAAACATAGAAACACAGAAATATAGAAACACAGAAACATAGAAACATAGAAACACAGAAACATAGAAACACAGAAACATAGAAACATAGAAACATAGAAACACAGAAACATAGAAACACAAAAACATAGAAACACAAAAACATAGAAACATAGAAACATAGAAACACAGAAACATAGAAACACAGAAACACAGAAACATAGAAACACAGAAACACAGAAACATAGAAACACAGAAACATAGAAATACAGAAACATAGAAACACAGAAACATAGAAACACAGAAACATAGAAACATAGAAACATAGAAACATAGAAACACAGAAACATAGAAACATAGAAACACAGAAACATAGAAACACAGCAACACAGAAACATAGAAACACAGAAACATAGAAACACAGAAACACAGAAATACAGAAACACAGAAACATAGAAACACAGAAACACAGAAACACAGAAACATAGAAACACAGAAACATAGAAACACAGAAACATAGAAACACAGAAACACAGAAACATAGAAACACAGAAACATAGAAACACAGAAACACAGAAACATAGAAACACAGAAACACGGAAACACAGAAACACAGAAACACAGAAACATAGAAACACAGAAACACAGAAACATAGAAACACAGAAACATATAAACATATGAACACAGAAACATAGAAACACAGAAACACAGAAACACAGAAACATAGAAACACAGAAACATAGAAACATATAAACACAGAAACATAGAAACACAGAAACATAGAAACACAGAAACATAGAAACACAGAAACATAGAAACACAGAAACACAGAAACATAGAAACACAGAAACATAGTAACATAGAAACACAGAAACATAGAAACACAGAAACACAGAAACATAGAAACATAGAAACACCGAAACATAGAAACACAGAAACATAGAAACACATAAACATAGAAACACAGAAACATAGAAACACAGAAACACAGAAACATAGAAACACAGAAACATAGAAACACAGAAACATAGAAACACAGAAACACAAAAACATAGAAACATAGAAACACAGAAACATAGAAACACAGAAACATAGAAACACAGAATCACAGAAACACAGAAACACAGACATATAGAAACACAGAAACATAGAAACACAGAAACATAGAAATACAGAAACACAGAAACACAGAAACACAGAAACATAGAAACACAGAAATATAGAAACACAGAAACATAGAAACACAGAAACACAGAAACATAGAAACACAGAAACATAGAAATACAGAAACACAGAAACACAGAAACATAGAAACATAGAAACACAGAAACATAGAAACACAGAAACATAGAAACACAGAAACACAGAAACATAGAAACACAGAAACATAGAAACACAGAAACACAGAAACACAGAAACATAGAAACACAGAAACATAGAAACACAGAAACATAGCAACACAGAAACATAGAAAACACAGAAACACAGAAACATAGAAACACATAAACATAGAAACATAGAAACACAGAAACATAGAAACACAGAAACATAGAAACACAGAAAAATAGAAACATAGAAACACAGAAACACAGAAACATAGAAACATAGAAACACAGAAACATAGAAACACAGAAACACAGAAACACAGAAACAAAGAAACACAGAAACATAGAAACACAGAAACATAGAAACACAGAAACATAGAAATACAGAAACACAGAAACATAGAAACACAGAAACATAGAAACACAGAAACATAGAAACACAGAAACATAGAAACACAGAAACATAGAAATACAGAAACACAGAAACATAGAAACACAGAAACATAGAAACATAGAAACACAGAAACATAGAAACATAGAAACACAGAAACACAGAAACATAGAAACACAGAAACATAGAAACACAGAAACACAGAAACATAGAAACACAGAAACATAGAAACACAGAAACACAGAAACACAGAAACATAGAAACACAGAAACACAGAAACATAGAAATACAGAAACATAGAAACACAGAAACATAGAAACACAGAAACATAGAAACACAGAAACACAGAAACATAGAAACACAGAAACACAGAAACATAGAAACACAGAAACATAGAAACACAGAAACATAGAAACACAGAAACATAGAAACACAGAAACATAGAAACACAGAAACATAGAAACACAGAAACATAGAAATACAGAAACACAGAAACATAGAAACACAGAAACATAGAAACATAGAAACACAGAAACATAGAAACATAGAAACACAGAAACACAGAAACATAGAAACACAGAAACATAGAAACACAGAAACACAGAAACATAGAAACACAGAAACATAGAAACACAGAAACACAGAAACACAGAAACATAGAAACACAGAAACACAGAAACATAGAAATACAGAAACATAGAAACACAGAAACATAGAAACACAGAAACATAGAAACACAGAAACACAGAAACATAGAAACACAGAAACACAGAAACATAGAAACACAGAAACATAGAAACATAGAAACACAGAAACACAGAAACATAGAAACACAGAAACATAGAAATACAGAAACACAGAAACATAGAAACACAGAAACATAGAAATACAGAAACACAGAAACATAGAAACACAGAAACATAAAAATACAGAAACATAGAAACACAGAAACATAGAAACACAGAAACACAGAAACATAGAAACACAGAAACATCGAAACACAGAAACATAGAAACACAGAAACATAGAAACATAGAAACACAGAAACATAGAAACACAGAAACACAGAAACATAGAAACACAGAAACACAGAAACATAGAAACACAGAAACACAGAAATACAGAAACACAGAAACATAGAAACACAGAAACACAGAAACATAGAAACACAGAAACATAGAAACACAGAAACACAGAAAAATAGAAACACAGAAACATAGAAACACAGAAACACAGAAACATAGAAACACAGAAACATAGAAACACAGAAACATAGAAACACATAAACATAGAAACACAGAAACACAGAAACATAGAAACACAGAAACACAGAAACATAGAAACACAGAAACATAGAAACACAGAAACATAGAAACACAGAAACATAGAAACACAGAAACACAGAAACATAGAAACACAGAAACACAGAAACACAGAAACATAGAAACATAGAAACACAGAAACATAGAAACATAGAAACACAGAAACATAGAAATATAGAAACACAGAAACATAGAAACACAGAAACACAGAAACATAGAAACACAGAAACATAGAAACACAGAAACACAGAAACATAGAAAAACAGAAATATAGAAACACAGAAACACAGAAACATAGAAACATAGAAACACAGAAACATAGAAACACAGAAACATAGAAACACAGAAACATAGAAACATAGAAACACAGAAACACAGAAACATAGAAACACAGAAACACAGAAACATAGAAACATAGAAACATAGAAACACAGAAACATAGAAACACAGAAACACATTAACATAGAAACACAGAAACATAGAAACACAGAAACATAGAAACACAGAAACACAGAAACATAGAAACACAGAAACACAGAAACATAGAAACATAGAAACACAGAAACATAGAAACATAGAAACACAGAAACATAGAAATATAGAAACACAGAAACATAGAAACACAGAAACACAGAAACATAGAAACACAGAAACATAGAAACACAGAAACACAGAAACATAGAAAAACAGAAATATAGAAACACAGAAACACAGAAACATAGAAACATAGAAACACAGAAACATAGAAACACAGAAACATAGAAACACAGAAACATAGAAACATAGAAACACAGAAACACAGAAACATAGAAACACAGAAACACAGAAACATAGAAACATAGAAACACAGAAACATAGAAACACAGAAACACATTAACATAGAAACACAGAAACATAGAAACACAGAAACATAGAAACATAGAAACACAGAAACATAGAAACACAGAAACACAGAAACTTGGAAACACAGAAACATAGAAACACAGAAACATAGAAACACAGAAACAAATAAACATAGAAACATAGAAACACAGAAACATAGAAACACAGAAACACAGAAACATAGAAATACAGAAACACAGAAACATAGAAACATAGAAAGACAGAAACACAGAAACGTAGAAACACAGAAACACAGAAACATAGACACACAGAAACATAGAAACACAGAAACACAGAAACATAGAAACACAGAAACAAAGAAACATAGAAACATAGAAACACAGAAACATAGAAACATAGAAACACAGAAACATAGAAACACAGAAAAACAGAAACAGAGAAACACAGAAACACAGAAACATAGAAACACAGAAACATAGAAACACAGAAACATAGAAAAACAGAAACACAGAAACATAGAAACACAGAAACATAGAAACACAGAAACACAGAAACATAGAAACACAGAAACATAGAAACACAGAAACAGAGAAACATAGAAACACAGAAACATAGAAACACAGAAACATAGAAACATAGAAACACAGAAACATAGAAACACAGAAACATAGAAACATAGAAACACAGAAACATAGAAACATAGAAACATAGAAACACAGAAGCATAGAAACACAGAAACATAGAAACACAGAAACATAGAAACACAGAAACATAGAAACACAGAAACATAGAAACACAGAAACAGAAATATAGAAACACAGAAACATAGAAACACAGAAACATAGAAACATAGAAACATAGAAACACAGAAACAGAAACATAGAAACACAGAAACATAGAAACACAGAAACATAGAAACATAGAAACACAGAAACAGAAACATAGAAACACAGAAACATAGAAACACAGAAACATAGAAACACAGAAACATAGAAACATAGAAACACAGAAACAGAAACATAGAAACACAGAAACACAGAAACATAGAAACACAGAAACATAGAAACACAGAAACAGAAACATAGAAACACAGAAACATAGAAACACAGAAACATAGAAACACAGAAATATAGAAACACAGAAACATAGAAACATAGAAACACAGAAACATAGAAACACAGAAACATAGAAACATAGAAACATAGAAACACAGAAACATAGAAACACAAAAACATAGAAACACAAAAACATAGAAACATAGAAACATAGAAACATAGAAACACAGAAACACAGAAACACAGAAACATAGAAACACAGAAACATAGAAACACAGAAACACAGAAACATAGAAACATAGAAACATAGAAACATAGAAACACAGAAACATAGAAACACAGAAACATAGAAACACAGAAACACAGAAACATAGAAACACAGAAACATAGAAACACAGAAAGACAGAAATACAGAAACACAGAAACATAGAAACACAGAAACACAGAAACACAGAAACATAGAAACACAGAAACATAGAAACACAGAAACATAGAAACACAGAAACATAGAAACACAGAAACACAGAAACATAGAAACACAGAAACATAGAAACACAGAAACACAGAAACATAGAAACACAGAAACACGGAAACACAGAAACACAGAAACACAGAAACATAGAAACACAGAAACACAGAAACATAGAAACACAGAAACATAGAAACATATAAACATATGAACACAGAAACATAGAAACACAGAAACACAGAAACACAGAAACATAGAAACACAGAAACATAGAAACATATAAACACAGAAACATAGAAACACAGAAACATAGAAACACAGAAACATAGAAACACAGAAACATAGAAACACAGAAATACAGAAACATAGAAACACAGAAACATAGAAACATAGAAACACAGAAACATAGAAACACAGAAACACAGAAACATAGAAACATAGAAACACCGAAACATAGAAACACAGAAACATAGAAACACATAAACATAGAAACACAGAAACATAGAAACACAGAAACACAGAAACATAGAAACACAGAAACATAGAAACACAGAAACATAGAAACACAGAAACACAAAAACATAGAAACATAGAAACACAGAAACAGAGAAACACAGAAACATAGAAACACAGAATCACAGAAACACAGAAACACAGAAATATAGAAACACAGAAACATAGAAACACAGAAACATAGAAATACAGAAACACAGAAACACAGAAACACAGAAACATAGAAACACAGAAACATAGAAACACAGAAACATAGAAACACAGAAACACAGAAACATAGAAACACAGAAACATAGAAATACAGAAACACAGAAACACAGAAACATAGAAATACAGAAACACAGAAACATAGAAACACAGAAACATAGATATACAGAAACACAGAAACATAGAAATACAGAAACACAGAAACATAGAAACACAGAAACACAGAAACATAGAAACATAGAAACACAGAAACATAGAAACACAGAAACATAGAAACACAGAAACACAGAAACATAGAAACACAGAAACATAGAAACACAGAAACACAGAAACACAGAAACATAGAAACACAGAAACATAGAAACACAGAAACATAGCAACACAGAAACATAGAAAACACAGAAACACAGAAACATAGAAACACAGAAACATAGAAACATAGAAACACAGAAACATAGAAACACAGAAACATAGAAACACAGAAACATAGAAACACAGAAACACAGAAACACAGAAACATAGAAACATAGAAACACAGAAACATAGAAACACAGAAACACAGAAACACAGAAACAAAGAAACACAGAAACACAGAAACAAAGAAACATAGAAACACAGAAACATAGAAACACAGAAACACAGAAATACAGAAACACAGAAACATAGAAACACAGAAACACAGAAACATAGAAACACAGAAACATAGAAACACAGAAACATAGAAACACAGAAACATAGAAACACAGAAACACAGAAACATAGAAACACAGAAACATAGAAATACAGAAACACAGAAACATAGAAACACAGAAACATAGAAACATAGAAACACAGAAACATAGAAACATAGAAACACAGAAACACAGAAACATAGAAACACAGAAACATAGAAACACAGAAACACAGAAACATAGAAACACAGAAACATAGAAACACAGAAACACAGAAACACAGAAACATAGAAACACAGAAACATAGAAACACAGAAACACAGAAACATAGAAACACAGAAATATCGAAACACAGAAACACAGAAACATAGAAACATAGAAACACAGAAACATAGAAACACAGAAACACAGAAACATAGAAACACAGAAACACAGAAACATAGAAACACAGAAACACAGAAATACAGAAACACAGAAACATAGAAACACAGAAACACAGAAACATAGAAACACAGAAACATAGAAACACAGAAACACAGAAAAATAGAAACACAGAAACATAGAAACACAGAAACATAGAAATACAGAAACACAGAAACATAGAAACACAGAAACATAGAAATACAGAAACACAGAAACATAGAAACACAGAAACATAGAAATACAGAAACACAGAAACATAGAAATACAGAAACACAGAAACAGAGAAACACAGAAACATAGAAACACAGAAACATAGAAACATAGAAACACAGAAACATAGAAACATAGAAACACAGAAACACAGAAACATAGAAACATAGAAACATAGAAACACAGAAACACAGAAACACAGAAACATCGAAACACAGAAACATAGAAACACAGAAACATAGAAACAGAGAAACATAGAAAACACAGAAACACAGAAACATAGAAACACAGAAACATAGAAACACAGAAACATAGAAACACAGAAACATAGAAACATAGAAACACAGAAACACAGAAACACAGAAACATAGAAACACAGAAACATAGAAACACAGAAACACAGAAATACAGAAACATAGAAACACAGAAACACAGAAACATAGAAACACAGAAACATAGAAACACAGAAACACAGAAACATAGAAACACAGAAACATAGAAACACAGAAACATAGAAACACAGAAACATAGAAATACAGAAACACAGAAACATAGAAACACAGAAACACAGAAACATAGAAACACAGAAACATAGAAACACAGAAACACAGAAACACAGAAACATAGAAACACAGAAACATAGAAACACAGAAACACAGAAACATAGAAACACAGAAACATAGAAACATAGAAACACAGAAACATAGAAACACAGAAACATAGAAACACAGAAACACAGAAACATAGAAACACAGAAACATAGAAACACAGAAACATAGAAACACATAAACATAGAAACACAGAAACACAGAAACATAGAAACACAGAAACACAGAAACATAGAAACACAGAAACATAGAAACACAGAAACACAGAAACATAGAAACACAGAAACACAGAAACATAGAAACACAGAAACACAGAAACATAGAAACACAGAAACATAGAAACATAGAAACACAGAAACATAGAAATATAGAAACACAGAAACATAGAAACACAGAAACACAGAAACATAGAAACACAGAAACATAGAAACACAGAAACACAGAAACATAGAAAAACAGAAATATAGAAACACAGAAACATAGAAACATAGAAACACAGAAACATAGAAACACAGAAACATAGAAACACAGAAACATAGAAACATAGAAACACAGAAACACAGAAACATAGAAACACAGAAACACAGAAACATAGAAACATAGAAACATAGAAACACAGAAACATAGAAACACAGAAACACATTAACATAGAAACACAGAAACATAGAAACACAGAAACATAGAAACATAGAAACACAGAAACATAGAAACACAGAAACACAGAAACATAGAAACACAGAAACATAGAAACACAGAAACATAGAAACACAGAAACAAATAAACATAGAAACATAGAAACACAGAAACATAGAAACACAGAAACACAGAAACATAGAAACACAGAAACACAGAAACATAGAAACATAGAAACACAGAAACACAGAAACGTAGAAACACAGAAACACAGAAACATAGACACACAGAAACATAGAAACACAGAAACACAGAAACATAGAAACACAGAAACAATGAAACATAGAAACATAGAAACACAGAAACATAGAAACATAGAAACACAGAAACATAGAAACACAGAAAAACAGAAACAGAGAAACACAGAAACACAGAAACATAGAAACACAGAAACATAGAAACACAGAAACATAGAAAAACAGAAACACAGAAACATAGAAACACAGAAACATAGAAACACAGAAACAGAGAAACATAGAAACACAGAAACATAGAAACACAGAAACAGAGAAACATAGAAACACAGAAACATAGAAACACAGAAACATAGAAACATAGAAACACAGAAACATAGAAACACAGAAACATAGAAACATAGAAACACAGAAACATAGAAACATAGAAACATAGAAACACAGAAACATAGAAACACAGAAACATAGAAACACAGAAACATAGAAACACAGAAACATAGAAACACAGAAACACAGAAACATAGAAACACAGAAACATAGAAACACAGAAACACAGAAACATAGAAACACAGAAACACGGAAACACAGAAACACAGAAACATAGAAACACAGAAACACAGAAACATAGAAACACAGAAACATAAAAACATATAAACATATGAACACAGAAACATAGAAACACAGAAACACAGAAACACAGAAACATAGAAACACAGAAACATAGAAACATATAAACACAGAAACATAGAAACACAGAAACATAGAAACACAGAAACATAGAAACACAGAAACATAGAAACACAGAAATACAGAAACATAGAAACACAGAAACATAGAAACATAGAAACACAGAAACATAGAAACACATAAACATAGAAACACAGAAACATAGAAACACAGAAACATAGAAACACAGAAACATAGAAACACAGAAACACAGAAACATAGAAACATAGAAACACCGAAACATAGAAACACAGAAACATAGAAACACATAAACATAGAAACACAGAAACATAGAAACACAGAAACACAGAAACATAGAAACACAGAAACATAGAAACACAGAAACATAGAAACACAGAAACACAAAAACATAGAAACATAGAAACACAGAAACAGAGAAACACAGAAACATAGAAACACAGAATCACAGAAACACAGAAACACAGAAATATAGAAACACAGAAACATAGAAACACAGAAACATAGAAATACAGAAACACAGAAACACAGAAACACAGAAACATAGAAACACAGAAACATAGAAACACAGAAACATAGAAACACAGAAACACAGAAACATAGAAACACAGAAACATAGAAATACAGAAACACAGAAACACAGAAACATAGAAATACAGAAACACAGAAACATAGAAACACAGAAACATAGAAATACAGAAACACAGAAACATAGAAATACAGAAACACAGAAACATAGAAACACAGAAACACAGAAACATAGCAACATAGAAACACAGAAACATAGAAACACAGAAACATAGAAACACAGAAACACAGAAACATAGAAACACAGAAACATAGAAACACAGAAACACAGAAACACAGAAACATAGAAACACAGAAACATAGAAACACAGAAACATAGCAACACAGAAACATAGAAAACACAGAAACACAGAAACATAGAAACACAGAAACATAGAAACATAGAAACACAGAAACATAGAAACACAGAAACATAGAAACACAGAAACATAGAAACACAGAAACACAGAAACACAGAAACATAGAAACATAGAAACACAGAAACATAGAAACACAGAAACACAGAAACACAGAAACAAAGAAACACAGAAACAAAGAAACATAGAAACACAGAAACATAGAAACACAGAAACACAGAAATACAGAAACACAGAAACATAGAAACACAGAAACACAGAAACATAGAAACACAGAAACATAGAAACACAGAAACATAGAAACACAGAAACATAGAAACACAGAAACACAGAAACATAGAAACACAGAAACATAGAAATACAGAAACACAGAAACATAGAAACACAGAAACATAGAAACATAGAAACACAGAAACATAGAAACATAGAAACACAGAAACACAGAAACATAGAAACACAGAAACATAGAAACACAGAAACACAGAAACATAGAAACACAGAAACATAGAAACACAGAAACACAGAAACACAGAAACATAGAAACACAGAAACACAGAAACATAGAAATACAGAAACATAGAAACACAGAAACATAGAAACACAGAAACATAGAAACACAGAAACACAGAAACATAGAAACACAGAAACACAGAAACATAGAAACACAGAAACATAGAAACATAGAAACACAGAAACACAGAAACATAGAAACACAGAAACATAGAAATACAGAAACACAGAAACATAGAAACACAGAAACATAGAAATACAGAAACACAGAAACATAGAAACACAGAAACATAAAAATACAGAAACATAGAAACACAGAAACATAGAAACACAGAAACACAGAAACATAGAAACACAGAAATATCGAAACACAGAAACACAGAAACATAGAAACATAGAAACACAGAAACATAGAAACACAGAAACACAGAAACATAGAAACACAGAAACACAGAAACATAGAAACACAGAAACACAGAAATACAGAAACACAGAAACATAGAAACACAGAAACACAGAAACATAGAAACACAGAAACATAGAAACACAGAAACACAGAAAAATAGAAACACAGAAACATAGAAACACAGAAACATAGAAATACAGAAACACAGAAACATAGAAACACAGAAACATAGAAATACAGAAACACAGAAACATAGAAACACAGAAACATAGAAATACAGAAACACAGAAACATAGAAATACAGAAACACAGAAACAGAGAAACACAGAAACATAGAAACACAGAAACATAGAAACATAGAAACACAGAAACATAGAAACATAGAAACACAGAAACACAGAAACATAGAAACATAGAAACATAGAAACACAGAAACACAGAAACACAGAAACATCGAAACACAGAAACATAGAAACACAGAAACATAGAAACACAGAAACATAGAAAACACAGAAACACAGAAACATAGAAACACAGAAACATAGAAACACAGAAACATAGAAACACAGAAACATAGAAACATAGAAACACAGAAACACAGAAACACAGAAACATAGAAACACAGAAACATAGAAACACAGAAACACAGAAATACAGAAACATAGAAACACAGAAACACAGAAACATAGAAACACAGAAACATAGAAACACAGAAACACAGAAACATAGAAACACAGAAACATAGAAACACAGAAACATAGAAACACAGAAACATAGAAATACAGAAACACAGAAACATAGAAACACAGAAACACAGAAACATAGAAACACAGAAACATAGAAACACAGAAACACAGAAACACAGAAACATAGAAACACAGAAACATAGAAACACAGAAACACAGAAACATAGAAACACAGAAACATAGAAACATAGAAACACAGAAACATAGAAACACAGAAACATAGAAACACAGAAACACAGAAACATAGAAACACAGAAACATAGAAACACAGAAACATAGAAACACATAAACATAGAAACACAGAAACACAGAAACATAGAAACACAGAAACACAGAAACATAGAAACACAGAAACATAGAAACACAGAAACACAGAAACATAGAAACACAGAAACACAGAAACATAGAAACACAGAAACACAGAAACATAGAAACATAGAAACACAGAAACATAGAAACATAGAAACACAGAAACATAGAAATATAGAAACACAGAAACATAGAAACACAGAAACACAGAAACATAGAAACACAGAAACATAGAAACACAGAAACACAGAAACATAGAAAAACAGAAATATAGAAACACAGAAACACAGAAACATAGAAACATAGAAACACAGAAACATAGAAACACAGAAACATAGAAACACAGAAACATAGAAACATAGAAACACAGAAACACAGAAACATAGAAACACAGAAACACAGAAACATAGAAACATAGAAACATAGAAACACAGAAACATAGAAACACAGAAACACATTAACATAGAAACACAGAAACATAGAAACACAGAAACATAGAAACATAGAAACACAGAAACATAGAAACACAGAAACACAGAAACATAGAAACACAGAAACATAGAAACACAGAAACATAGAAACACAGAAACAAATAAACATAGAAACATAGAAACACAGAAACATAGAAACACAGAAACACAGAAACATAGAAACACAGAAACACAGAAACATAGAAACATAGAAACACAGAAACACAGAAACGTAGAAACACAGAAACACAGAAACATAGACACACAGAAACATAGAAACACAGAAACACAGAAACATAGAAACACAGAAACAATGAAACATAGAAACATAGAAACACAGAAACATAGAAACATAGAAACACAGAAACATAGAAACACAGAAAAACAGAAACAGAGAAACACAGAAACACAGAAACATAGAAACACAGAAACATAGAAACACAGAAACATAGAAAAACAGAAACACAGAAACATAGAAACACAGAAACATAGAAACACAGAAACACAGAAACATAGAAACACAGAAACATAGAAACACAGAAACAGAGAAACATAGAAACACAGAAACATAGAAACACAGAAACATAGAAACATAGAAACACAGAAACATAGAAACACAGAAACATAGAAACATAGAAACACAGAAACATAGAAACACAGAAACATAGAAACACAGAAACATAGAAACACAGAAACATAGAAACACAGAAACATCGAAACACAGAAACATAGAAACACAGAAACATAGAAACACAGAAACAGAAATATAGAAACACAGAAAAATAGAAACACAGAAACATAGAAACATAGAAACATAGAAACACAGAAACAGAAACATAGAAACACAGAAACATAGAAACACAGAAACATAGAAACACAGAAACATAGAAACATAGAAACACAGAAACAGAAACATAGAAACACAGAAACATAGAAACACAGAAACATAGAAACACAGAAACATAGAAACACAGAAACAGAAACATAGAAACACAGAAACATAGAAACACAGAAACATAGAAACACAGAAATATAGAAACACAGAAACATAGAAACATAGAAACACAGAAACATAGAAACACAGAAACATAGAAACATAGAAACATAGAAACACAGAAACATAGAAACACAAAAACATAGAAACACAAAAACATAGAAACACAGAAACATAGAAACATAGAAACATAGAAACACAGAAACATAGAAACATAGAAACACAGAAACATAGAAACACAGAAACACAGAAACATAGAAACACAGAAACACAGAAATACAGAAACACAGAAACATAGAAACACAGAAACACAGAAACATAGAAACACAGAAACATAGAAACACAGAAACACAGAAACATAGAAACACAGAAACATAGAAACACAGAAACATAGAAAAACAGAAACACAGAAACATAGAAACACAGAAACATAGAAATACAGAAACACAGAAACATAGAAACACAGAAACAGAGAAACATAGAAACATAGAAACACAGAAACATAGAAACATAGAAACACAGAAACACAGAAACACAGAAACATAGAAACACAGAAACATAGAAACACAGAAACATAGAAACACAGAAACACAGAAACATAGAAACATAGAAACACAGAAACATAGAAACATAGAAACACAGAAACCTAGAAACACAGAAACATAGAAACACAGAAACATAGAAACACAGAAACACAGAAACATAGAAACACAGAAACATAGAAACATAGAAACACAGAAACACAGAAACATAGAAACACAGAAACATAGAAATACAGAAACACAGAAACATAGAAACACAGAAACAGAAATACAGAAACACAGAAATATAGAAACACAGAAACATAAAAATACAGAAACATAGAAACACAGAAACATAGAAACACAGAAACACAGAAACATAGAAACACAGAAACAGAGAAACACAGAAACACAGAAACATAGAAACATAGAAACACAGAAACATAGAAACATAGAAACACAGAAACATAGAAACACAGAAACACAGAAACATAGAAACACAGAAACACAGAAACATAGAAACACAGAAACACAGAAATACAGAAACACAGAAACATAGAAACACAGAAACACAGAAACATAGAAACACAGAAACATAGAAACACAGAAACACAGAAACATAGAAACACAGAAACATAGAAATACAGAAACACAGAAACATAGAAACACAGAAACATAGAAATACAGAAACACAGAAACATAGAAACACAGAAACATAGAAATACAGAAACACAGAAACATAGAAATACAGAAACACAGAAACATAGAAACACAGAAACATAGAAACACAGAAACATAGAAACATAGAAACACAGAAACATAGAAACATAGAAACACAGAAACACAGAAACATAGAAACATAGAAACACAGAAACACAGAAACATAGAAACACAGAAACATAGAAACACAGAAACATAGAAACACAGAAACATAGAAAACACAGAAACACAGAAACATAGAAACACAGAAACATAGAAACACAGAAACACAGAAACACAGAAACATAGAAACATAGAAACACAGAAACATAGAAACACAGAAACACAGAAACACAGAATCATAGAAACACAGAAACATAGAAACACAGAAACACAGAAATACAGAAACACAGAAACACAGAAACATAGAAACACAGAAACATAGAAACACAGAAACACAGAAACATAGAAACACAGAAACATAGAAACACAGAAACATAGAAACACAGAAACATAGAAATACAGAAACACAGAAACATAGAAACACAGAAACACAGAAACATAGAAACATAGAAACACAGAAACATAGAAACACAGAAACACAGAAACATAGAAACACAGAAACACAGAAACATAGAAACACAGAAACACAGAAACATAGAAACACAGAAACATAGAAACACAGAAACATAGAAATACAGAAACACAGAAACATAGAAACACAGAAACATAGAAATACAGAAACACAGAAACATAGAAACACAGAAACATAGAAATACAGAAACACAGAAACATAGAAATACAGAAACACAGAAACATAGAAACACAGAAACACAGAAACACAGAAACATAGAAACATAGAAACACAGAAACATAGAAATATAGAAAAACAGAAACATAGAAACACAGAAACACAGAAACATAGAAACATAGAAACACAGAAACATAGAAACACAGAAACATAGAAACACAGAAACACAGAAACATAGAAACACAGAAACATAGAAACACAGATACATAGCAACACAGAAACATAGAAACACAGAAATCACAGAAACAGAGAAACACAGACACATAGAAACACAGAAACATAGAAACACAGAAACATAGAAACACAGAAACACAGAAACACAGAAACATAGAAACATAGAAACATAGAAACACAGAAAGATAGAAACATAGAAACACAGAAACATAGAAACACAGAAACATAGAAACACAGAAACATAGAAACACAGAAACACAGAAACAGAGAAACATAGAAACACAGAAACACAGAAACATAGAAACACAGAAACACAGAAACACAGAAACATAGAAACACAGAAACATAGAAACACAGAAACATAGAAACACAGAAACACAGAAACACAGAAACATAGAAACATATAAACACAAAAACATAGAAACACAGAAACACAGAAACATAGAAACACAGAAATATAGAAACATAGAAACACAGAAACATAGAAACACAGAAACATAGAAACATATAAACACAGAAACATAGAAACACAGAAACATAGAAACATAGAAACATAGAAACACAGAAACACAGAAACATAGAAACACAGAAACACAGAAACATAGAAACACAGATACATAGAAACACAGAAACATAGAAACACAGAAACATAGAAACATAGAAACACAGAAACATAGAAACACAGAAACATAGAAACATAGAAATATAGAAACACAGAAACATAGAAACACAGTAACATAGAAACACAGAAACATAGAAACACGGAAACATAGAAACACAGAAATATAGAAACACAGAAACATAGAAACACAGAAACACAGAAACATAGAAACACAGAAACATAGAAACATAGAAACACAGAAACATAGAAACATAGAAACACAGAAACATAGAAACACAGAAACACAGAAACATAGAAACACAGAAACACAGAAACATAGACACACAGAAACATAGAAACACAGAATCACAGAAACATAGAAACACAGAAACACAGAAACATAGAAACACAGAAACATAGAAACACAGAAACATAGAAACATAGAAACATAGAAACACAGAAACATAGAAACACAGAAACACAGAAACACAGAAACATAGAAACACAGAAACACAGAAACACAGAAACATAGAAACATAGAAACACAGAAACACAGAAACATAGCAACACAGAAACATAGAAACACAGAAACATAGAAACACAGAAACACAGAAACACAGAAACATAGAAACATATAAACACAAAAACATAGAAACACAGAAACACAGAAACATAGAAACACAGAAATATAGAAACATAGAAACATAGAAACACAGAAACAGAAACATAGAAACACAGAAACATAGAAACACAGAAACACAGAAACATAGAAACACAGAAACATAGAAACACAGAAACATAGAAACATAGAAACATAGAAACACAGAAACATAGAAACACAGAAACATAGAAACACTGAAACATAGAAACAGAAACACAGAAACACAGCAACATAGAAACACAGAAACATTGAAACATAGAAACAGAAACATAGAAACATAGAAAAATAGAAACACAGAAACACAGAAACATAGAAACACAGAAACATAGAAACACAGAAACATAGAAACATAGAAACACAGAAACATAGAAACACAGAAACATAGAAACACAGAAACATAGAAACACAGAAACACAGAAACACAGAAGCATAGAAACATAGAAACACAGAAACATAGAAACACAGAAACATAGAAACACAGAAACAGAAACATAGAAACACAGAAATACAGAAACACAGAAACATAGAAACACAGAAACACAGAAACATAGAAACACAGAAACACATTAACACAGAAACATAGAAACATAGAAACACAGAAACATAGAAACACAGAAACATAGAAACACAGAAACATAGAAACACAGAAACATAGAAACACAGAAACAAAGAAACATAGAAACATAGAAACACAGAAACATAGAAACACAGAAACACAGAAACACAGAAACATAGAAACATAGAAACACAGAAACAGAAACATAGAAACACAGAAACATAGAAACACAGAAACATAGAAACACAGAAACATAGAAACACAGAAACATAGAAACATAGAAACACAGAAACATAGAAACACAGAAACATAGAAACACAGAAACATAGAAATATAGAAACATAGAAAAACAAAAACATAGAAACACAGAAACATAGAAACATAGAAACACAGAAACACAGAAACATAGAAACACAGAAACACAGAAACATAGAAACATAGAAACACAGAAACATAGAAACACAGAAACATAGAAACATAGAAACACAGAAACATAGAAATACAGAAACATAGAAACATAGAAACACAGAAACACAGAAACATAGAAACACAGAAATATAGAAACATAGAAACACAGAAACACAGAAACACAGAAACATAGAAACACAGAAACACAGAAACATAGAAACACAGAAACATAGAAACATAGAAACACAGAAACATAGAAACACAGAAACCTAGAAACACAGAAACATAGAAACACAGAAACATAGAAACACAGAAACACAGAAACATAGAAACACAGAAACATAGAAACATAGAAACACAGAAACACAGAAACATAGAAACACAGAAACATAGAAATACAGAAACACAGAAACATAGAAACACAGAAACATAGAAATACAGAAACACAGAAACATAGAAACACAGAAACATAAAAATACAGAAACATAGAAACACAGAAACATAGAAACACAGAAACACAGAAACATAGAAACACAGAAACAGAGAAACACAGAAACATAGAAACACAGAAACATAGAAACATAGAAACACAGAAACATAGAAATACAGAAACATAGAAACACAGAAACATAGAAACACAGAAACACAGAAACATAGAAACATAGAAACACAGAAATATAGAAACATAGAAACACAGAAACATAGAAACACAGAAACATAGAAACATAGAAACACAGAAACATAGAAACACAGAAACACAGAAACATAGAAACACAGATACATAGAAACACAGAAACATAGAAACACAGAAACAGAGAAACATAGAAACACAGAAACATAGAAACACAGAAACATAGAAACATAGAAATATAGAAACACAGAAACATAGAAACACAGAAACATAGAAACACAGAAACATAGAAACACGGAAACATAGAAACACAGAAATATAGAAACACAGAAACATAGAAACACAGAAACACAGAAACATAGAAACACAGAAACATAGAAACACAGAAACATAGAAACATAGAAACACAGAAACATAGAAACACAGAAACACAGAAACATAGAAACACAGAAACACAGAAACATAGACACACAGAAACATAGAAACACAGAATCACAGAAACATAGAAACACAGAAACATAGAAACATAGAAACACAGAAACACAGAAACATAGAAACACAGAAACATAGAAACATAGAAACACAGAAACATAGAAACATAGAAACACAGAAACATAGAAACACAGAAACATAGAAACACAGAAACACAGAAACATAGAACACAGAAACATAGAAACACAGAAGCATAGAAACACAGAAACACAGAAACATAGAAACACAGAAACACAAAAACATAGAAACATAGAAACACAGAAACATAGAAACACAGAAACATAGAAACACAGAAACACAGAAACACAGAAACATAGAAACACAGAAACACAGAAACATAGAAACACAGAAACACAGAAACACAGAAAAATAGAAACACAGAAACACAGAAACATAGAAACACAGAAACATAGAAACACAGAAACACAGAAACATAGCAACACAGAAACATAGAAACACAGAAACATAGAAACACAGAAACATAGAAATACAGAAACACAGAAACATAGAAACACAGAAACATAGAAATACAGAAACACAGAAACATAGAAATACAGAAACACAGAAACATAGAAACATAGAAACACAGAGACATAGAAACATAGAAACACAGAAACACAGAAACATAGAAACACAGAAACATAGAAATACAGAAACACGGAAACACAGAAACATAGAAATACAGAAACACAGAAACATAGAAACACAGAAACATAGAAATACAGAAACACAGAAACATAGAAACACAGAAACACAGAAACATAGAAACATAGAAACACAGAAACATAGAAACATAGAAACACAGAAACATAGAAACACAGAAACATAGAAACACAGAAACATAGAAACATAGAAACACAGAAACACAGAAACATAGAAACATAGAAACACAGAAACATAGAAACACAGAAACACAGAAACACAGAAACAAAGAAACACAGAAACACAGAAACAAAGAAACATAGAAACACAGAAACATAGAAACACAGAAACACAGAAATACAGAAACACAGAAACATAGAAACACAGAAACACAGAAACATAGAAACACAGAAACACAGAAACACAGAAACATAGAAACACAGAAACATAGAAACACAGAAACATAGAAACACAGAAACACAGAAACATAGAAACACAGAAACATAGAAATACAGAAACACAGAAACATAGAAACACAGAAACATAGAAACATAGAAACACAGAAACATAGAAACATAGAAACACAGAAACATAGAAACACAGAAACACAGAAACATAGAAACATAGAAACACAGAAACACAGAAACATAGAAACACAGAAACATAGAAACACAGAAACACAGAAACACAGAAACATAGAAACACAGAAACATAGAAATACAGAAACATAGAAACACAGAAACATAGAAACACAGAAACATAGAAACACAGAAACACAGAAACATAGAAACACAGAAACACAGAAACATAGAAACACAGAAACATAGAAACATAGAAACACAGAAACACAGAAACATAGAAACACAGAAACATAGAAAAACAGAAACACAGAAACAGAGAAACACAGAAACATAGAAATACAGAAACACAGAAACATAGAAACACAGAAACATAAAAATACAGAAACATAGAAACACAGAAACATAGAAACACAGAAACACAGAAACATAGAAACACAGAAACATCGAAACACAGAAACACAGAAACATAGAAACATAGAAACACAGAAACATAGAAACATAGAAACACAGAAACATAGAAACACAGAAACACAGAAACATAGAAACACAGAAACACAGAAACATAGAAACACAGAAACACAGAAATACAGAAACACAGAAACATAGAAACACAGAAACACAGAAACATAGAAACACAGAAACATAGAAACACAGAAACACAGAAAAATAGAAACACAGAAACATAGAAACACAGAAACATAGAAATACAGAAACACAGAAACATAGAAACACAGAAACATAGAAATACAGAAACACAGAAACATAGAAACACAGAAACATAGAAATACAGAAACACAGAAACATAGAAATACAGAAACACAGAAACAGAGAAACACAGAAACATAGAAACACAGAAACATAGAAACATAGAAACACAGAAACATAGAAACATAGAAACACAGAAACACAGAAACATAGAAACATAGAAACATAGAAACACAGAAACACAGAAACACAGAAACATCGAAACACAGAAACATAGAAACACAGAAACATAGAAACACAGAAACATAGAAAACACAGAAACACAGAAACATAGAAACACAGAAACATAGAAACACAGAAACATAGAAACACAGAAACATAGAAACATAGAAACACAGAAACACAGAAACACAGAAACATAGAAACACAGAAACATAGAAACACAGAAACACAGAAATACAGAAACATAGAAACACAGAAACACAGAAACATAGAAACACAGAAACACAGAAACACAGAAACATAGAAACACAGAAACATAGAAACACAGAAACATAGAAATACAGAAACACAGAAACATAGAAACACAGAAACACAGAAACATAGAAACACAGAAACAGAGAAACACAGAAACACAGAAACATAGAAACACAGAAACATAGAAACACAGAAACACAGAAACATAGAAACACAGAAACATAGAAACATAGAAACACAGAAACATAGAAACACAGAAACATAGAAACACAGAAACATAGAAACAAAGAAACATAGAAACACAGAAACATAGAAACACATAAACATAGAAACACAGAAACACAGAAACATAGAAACACAGAAACACAGAAACATAGAAACACAGAAACATAGAAACACAGAAACATAGAAACACAGAAACATAGAAACACAGAAACACAGAAACATAGAAACACAGAAACACAGAAACACAGAAACATAGAAACATAGAAACATAGAAACACAGAAACATAGAAACATAGAAACACAGAAACATAGAAATATAGAAACACAGAAACATAGAAACACAGAAACACAGAAACATAGAAACACAGAAACATAGAAACACAGAAACACAGAAACATAGAAAAACAGAAATATAGAAACACAGAAACACAGAAACATAGAAACATAGAAACACAGAAACATAGAAACACAGAAACATAGAAACACAGAAACATAGAAACATAGAAACACAGAAACACAGAAACATAGAAACACAGAAACACAGAAACATAGAAACATAGAAACATAGAAACACAGAAACATAGAAACACAGAAACACATTAACATAGAAACACAGAAACATAGAAACACAGAAACATAGAAACACAGAAACACAGAAACATAGAAACACAGAAACACAGAAACATAGAAACATAGAAACACAGAAACATAGAAACATAGAAACACAGAAACATAGAAATATAGAAACACAGAAACATAGAAACACAGAAACACAGAAACATAGAAACACAGAAACATAGAAACACAGAAACACAGAAACATAGAAAAACAGAAATATAGAAACACAGAAACACAGAAACATAGAAACATAGAAACACAGAAACATAGAAACACAGAAACATAGAAACACAGAAACATAGAAACATAGAAACACAGAAATACAGAAACATAGAAACACAGAAACACAGAAACATAGAAACATAGAAACACAGAAACATAGAAACACAGAAACACATTAACATAGAAACACAGAAACATAGAAACACAGAAACATAGAAACATAGAAACACAGAAACATAGAAACACAGAAACACAGAAACTTGGAAACACAGAAACATAGAAACACAGAAACATAGAAACACAGAAACAAATAAACATAGAAACATAGAAACACAGAAACATAGAAACACAGAAACATAGAAACACAGAAACACAGAAACATAGAAACATAGAAAGACAGAAACACAGAAACGTAGAAACACAGAAACACAGAAACATAGACACACAGAAACATAGAAACACAGAAACACAGAAACATAGAAACACAGAAACAAAGAAACATAGAAACATAGAAACACAGAAACATAGAAACATAGAAACACAGAAACATAGAAACACAGAAAAACAGAAACAGAGAAACACAGAAACACAGAAACATAGAAACACAGAAACATAGAAACACAGAAACATAGAAAAACAGAAACACAGAAACATAGAAACACAGAAACATAGAAACACAGAAACACAGAAACATAGAAACACAGAAACAGAGAAACATAGAAACACAGAAACATAGAAACACAGAAACATAGAAACATAGAAACACAGAAACATAGAAACACAGAAACATAGAAACATAGAAACACAGAAACATAGAAACATAGAAACATAGAAACACAGAAACATAGAAACACAGAAACATAGAAACACAGAAACATAGAAACACAGAAACATAGAAACACAGAAACAGAAATATAGAAACACAGAAACATAGAAACACAGAAACATAGAAACATAGAAACATAGAAACACAGAAACAGAAACATAGAAACACAGAAACATAGAAACACAGAAACATAGAAACATAGAAACACAGAAACAGAAACATAGAAACACAGAAACATAGAAACACAGAAACATAGAAACACAGAAACATAGAAACATAGAAACACAGAAACAGAAACATAGAAACACAGAAACACAGAAACATAGAAACACAGAAACATAGAAACACAGAAACAGAAACATAGAAACACAGAAACATAGAAACACAGAAACATAGAAACACAGAAATATAGAAACACAGAAACATAGAAACATAGAAACACAGAAACATAGAAACATAGAAACATAGAAACACAGAAACATAGAAACACAAAAACATAGAAACACAAAAACATAGAAACATAGAAACATAGAAACACAGAAACATAGAAACACAGAAACACAGAAACATAGAAACACAGAAACACAGAAACAGAGAAACACAGAAACATAGAAATACAGAAACATAGAAACACAGAAACATAGAAACACAGAAACATGGAAACATAGAAACATAGAAACATAGAAACACAGAAACATAGAAACATAGAAACACAGAAACATAGAAACACAGAAACACAGAAACATAGAAACACAGAAACATAGAAACACAGAAACACAGAAATACAGAAACACAGAAACATAGAAACACAGAAACACAGAAACACAGAAACATAGAAACACAGAAACATAGAAACACAGAAACATAGAAACACAGAAACACAGAAACACAGAAACATAGAAACACAGAAACACGGAAACACAGAAACACAGAAACACAGAAACATAGAAACACAGAAACACAGAAACATAGAAACACAGAAACATATAAACATATGAACACAGAAACATAGAAACACAGAAACACAGAAACACAGAAACATAGAAACACAGAAACATAGAAACATATAAACACAGAAACATAGAAACACAGAAACATAGAAACACAGAAACATAGAAACACAGAAACATAGAAACACAGAAACACAGAAACATAGAAACACAGAAACATAGAAACATAGAAACACAGAAACATAGAAACACAGAAACACAGAAACATAGAAACATAGAAACACCGAAACATAGAAACACAGAAACATAGAAACACATAAACATACAAACACAGAAACATAGAAACACAGAAACACAGAAACATAGAAACACAGAAACATAGAAACACAGAAACATAGAAACACAGAAACACAAAAACATAGAAACATAGAAACACAGAAACATAGAAACACAGAAACATAGAAACACAGAATCACAGAAACACAGAAACACAGAAATATAGAAACACAGAAACATAGAAACACAGAAACATAGAAATACAGAAACACAGAAACACAGAAACACAGAAACATAGAAACACAGAAACATAGAAACACAGAAACATAGAAACACAGAAACACAGAAACATAGAAACACAGAAACATAGAAATACAGAAACACAGAAACACAGAAACATAGAAATACAGAAACACAGAAACATAGAAACACAGAAACATAGAAATACAGAAACACAGAAACATAGAAATACAGAAACACAGAAACACAGAAACACAGAAACACAGAAACATAGAAACACAGAAACATAGAAACACAGAAACATAGAAACACAGAAACACAGAAACATAGAAACACAGAAACATAGAAACACAGAAACACAGAAACACAGAAACATAGAAACACAGAAACATAGAAACACAGAAACATAGAAAACACAGAAACACAGAAACATAGAAACACAGAAACATAGAAACATAGAAACACAGAAACATAGAAACACAGAAACATAGAAACACAGAAACATAGAAACATAGAAACACAGAAACACAGAAACATAGAAACATAGAAACACAGAAACATAGAAACACAGAAACACAGAAACACAGAAACAAAGAAACACAGAAACACAGAAACATAGAAACACAGAAACATAGAAACACAGAAACACAGAAATACAGAAACACAGAAACATAGAAACACAGAAACACAGAAACATAGAAACACAGAAACACAGAAACACAGAAACATAGAAACACAGAAACATAGAAACACAGAAACATAGAAACACAGAAACATAGAAACACAGAAACATAGAAATACAGAAACACAGAAACATAGAAACACAGAAACATAGAAACATAGAAACACAGAAACATAGAAACATAGAAACACAGAAACACAGAAACATAGAAACACAGAAACATAGAAACACAGAAACACAGAAACATAGAAACACAGAAACATAGAAACACAGAAACACAGAAACATAGAAACACAGAAACACAGAAACATAGAAATACAGAAACATAGAAACACAGAAACATAGAAACACAGAAACATAGAAACACAGAAACACAGAAACATAGAAACACAGAAACACAGAAACATAGAAACACAGAAACATAGAAACATAGAAACACAGAAACACAGAAACATAGAAACACAGAAACATAGAAATACAGAAACACAGAAACATAGAAACACAGAAACATAGAAATACAGAAACACAGAAACATAGAAACACAGAAACATAAAAATACAGAAACATAGAAACACAGAAACATAGAAACACAGAAACACAGAAACATAGAAACACAGAAACATCGAAACACAGAAACACAGAAACATAGAAACATAGAAACACAGAAACATAGAAACATAGAAACACAGAAACATAGAAACACAGAAACACAGAAACATAGAAACACAGAAACACAGAAACATAGAAACACAGAAACACAGAAATACAGAAACACAGAAACATAGAAACACAGAAACACAGAAACATAGAAACACAGAAACATAGAAACACAGAAACACAGAAAAATAGAAACACAGAAACATAGAAACACAGAAACACAGAAACATAGAAACACAGAAACATAGAAACACAGAAACATAGAAACACATAAACATAGAAACACAGAAACACAGAAACATAGAAACACAGAAACACAGAAACATAGAAACACAGAAACATAGAAACACAGAAACATAGAAACACAGAAACATAGAAACACAGAAACACAGAAACATAGAAACACAGAAACACAGAAACACAGAAACATAGAAACATAGAAACACAGAAACATAGAAACATAGAAACACAGAAACATAGAAATATAGAAACACAGAAACATAGAAACACAGAAACACAGAAACATAGAAACACAGAAACATAGAAACACAGAAACACAGAAACATAGAAAAACAGAAATATAGAAACACAGAAACACAGAAACATAGAAACATAGAAACACAGAAACATAGAAACACAGAAACATAGAAACACAGAAAAATAGAAACATAGAAACACAGAAACACAGAAACATAGAAACACAGAAACACAGAAACATAGAAACATAGAAACATAGAAACACAGAAACATAGAAACACAGAAACACATTAACATAGAAACACAGAAACATAGAAACACAGAAACATAGAAACACAGAAACACAGAAACATAGAAACACAGAAACACAGAAACATAGAAACATAGAAACACAGAAACATAGAAACATAGAAACACAGAAACATAGAAATATAGAAACACAGAAACATAGAAACACAGAAACACAGAAACATAGAAACACAGAAACATAGAAACACAGAAACACAGAAACATAGAAAAACAGAAATATAGAAACACAGAAACACAGAAACATAGAAACATAGAAACACAGAAACATAGAAACACAGAAACATAGAAACACAGAAACATAGAAACATAGAAACACAGAAACACAGAAACATAGAAACACAGAAACACAGAAACATAGAAACATAGAAACATAGAAACACAGAAACATAGAAACACAGAAACACATTAACATAGAAACACAGAAACATAGAAACACAGAAACATAGAAACATAGAAACACAGAAACATAGAAACACAGAAACACAGAAACTTGGAAACACAGAAACATAGAAACACAGAAACATAGAAACACAGAAACAAATAAACATAGAAACATAGAAACACAGAAACATAGAAACACAGAAACACAGAAACATAGAAACACAGAAACACAGAAACATAGAAACATAGAAAGACAGAAACACAGAAACGTAGAAACACAGAAACACAGAAACATAGACACACAGAAACATAGAAACACAGAAACACAGAAACATAGAAACACAGAAACAAAGAAACATAGAAACATAGAAACATAGAAACATAGAAACATAGAAACACAGAAACATAGAAACACAGAAAAACAGAAACAGAGAAACACAGAAACACAGAAACATAGAAACACAGAAACATAGAAACACAGAAACATAGAAAAACAGAAACACAGAAACATAGAAACACAGAAACATAGAAACACAGAAACACAGAAACATAGAAACACAGAAACATAGAAACACAGAAACAGAGAAACATAGAAACACAGAAACATAGAAACACAGAAACATAGAAACATAGAAACACAGAAACATAGAAACACAGAAACATAGAAACATAGAAACACAGAAACATAGAAACATAGAAACATAGAAACACAGAAACATAGAAACACAGAAACATAGAAACACAGAAACATAGAAACACAGAAACATAGAAACACAGAAACATAGAAACACAGAAACAGAAATATAGAAACACAGAAACATAGAAACACAGAAACATAGAAACATAGAAACATAGAAACACAGAAACAGAAACATAGAAACACAGAAACATAGAAACATAGAAACATAGAAACATAGAAACACAGAAACAGAAACATAGAAACACAGAAACATAGAAACACAGAAACATAGAAACACAGAAACATAGAAACATAGAAACACAGAAACAGAAACATAGAAACACAGAAACACAGAAACATAGAAACACAGAAACATAGAAACACAGAAACAGAAACATAGAAACACAGAAACATAGAAACACAGAAACATAGAAACACAGAAATATAGAAACACAGAAACATAGAAACATAGAAACACAGAAACATAGAAACACAGAAACATAGAAACATAGAAACATAGAAACACAGAAACATAGAAACACAAAAACATAGAAACACAGAAACACAGAAACATAGAAACCCAGAAACATAGAAATACAGAAACATAGAAACACAGAAACATAGAAACACAGAAACATAGAAACATAGAAACACAGAAACATAGAAACATAGAAACACAGAAACATAGAAACACAGAAACACAGAAACATAGAAACACAGAAACATAGAAACACAGAAAGACAGAAATACAGAAACACAGAAACATAGAAACACAGAAACACAGAAACACAGAAACATAGAAACACAGAAACATAGAAACACAGAAACATAGAAACACAGAAACACAGAAACATAGAAACACAGAAACATAGAAACACAGAAACACAGAAACATAGAAACACAGAAACACGGAAACACAGAAACACAGAAACACAGAAACATAGAAACACAGAAACACAGAAACATAGAAACACAGAAACATAGAAACATATAAACATATGAACACAGAAACATAGAAACACAGAAACACAGAAACATAGAAACACAGAAACATAGAAACATATAAACACAGAAACATAGAAACACAGAAACATAGAAACACAGAAACATAGAAACACAGAAACATAGAAACACAGAAATACAGAAACATAGAAACACAGAAACATAGAAACATAGAAACACAGAAACATAGAAACACAGAAACACAGAAACATAGAAACATAGAAACACCGAAACATAGAAACACAGAAACATAGAAACACATAAACATAGAAACACAGAAACATAGAAACACAGAAACACAGAAACATAGAAACACAGAAACATAGAAACACAGAAACATAGAAACACAGAAACACAAAAACATAGAAACATAGAAACACAGAAACAGAGAAACACAGAAACATAGAAACACAGAATCACAGAAACACAGAAACACAGAAATATAGAAACACAGAAACATAGAAACACAGAAACATAGAAATACAGAAACACAGAAACACAGAAACACAGAAACATAGAAACACAGAAACATAGAAACACAGAAACATAGAAACACAGAAACACAGAAACATAGAAACACAGAAACATAGAAATACAGAAACACAGAAACACAGAAACATAGAAATACAGAAACACAGAAACATAGAAACACAGAAACATAGAAATACAGAAACACAGAAACATAGAAATACAGAAACACAGAAACATAGAAACACAGAAACACAGAAACATAGAAACATAGAAACACAGAAACATAGAAACACAGAAACATAGAAACACAGAAACACAGAAACATAGAAACACAGAAACATAGAAACACAGAAACACAGAAACACAGAAACATAGAAACACAGAAACATAGAAACACAGAAACATAGCAACACAGAAACATAGAAAACACAGAAAAACAGAAACATAGAAACACAGAAACATAGAAACATAGAAACACAGAAACATAGAAACACAGAAACATAGAAACACAGAAACATAGAAACATAGAAACACAGAAACACAGAAACATAGAAACATAGAAACACAGAAACATAGAAACACAGAAACACAGAAACACAGAAACAAAGAAACACAGAAACACAGAAACAAAGAAACATAGAAACACAGAAACATAGAAACACAGAAACACAGAAATACAGAAACACAGAAACATAGAAACACAGAAACACAGAAACATAGAAACACAGAAACATAGAAACACAGAAACATAGAAACACAGAAACATAGAAACACAGAAACACAGAAACATAGAAACACAGAAACATAGAAATACAGAAACACAGAAACATAGAAACACAGAAACATAGAAACATAGAAACACAGAAACATAGAAACATAGAAACACAGAAACACAGAAACATAGAAACACAGAAACATAGAAACACAGAAACACAGAAACATAGAAACACAGAAACATAGAAAGACAGAAACACAGAAACACAGAAACATAGAAACACAGAAACACAGAAACATAGAAATACAGAAACATAGAAACACAGAAACATAGAAACACAGAAACATAGAAACACAGAAACACAGAAACATAGAAACACAGAAACACAGAAACATAGAAACACAGAAACATAGAAACATAGAAACACAGAAACACAGAAACATAGAAACACAGAAACATAGAAATACAGAAACACAGAAACATAGAAACACAGAAACATAGAAATACAGAAACACAGAAACATAGAAACACAGAAACATAAAAATACAGAAACATAGAAACACAGAAACATAGAAACACAGAAACACAGAAACATAGAAACACAGAAATATCGAAACACAGAAACACAGAAACATAGAAACATAGAAACACAGAAACATAGAAACATAGAAACACAGAAACATAGAAACACAGAAACACAGAAACATAGAAACACAGAAACACAGAAACATAGAAACACAGAAACACAGAAATACAGAAACACAGAAACATAGAAACACAGAAACACAGAAACATAGAAACACAGAAACATAGAAACACAGAAACACAGAAAAATAGAAACACAGAAACATAGAAACACAGAAACATAGAAATACAGAAACACAGAAACATAGAAACACAGAAACATAGAAATACAGAAACACAGAAACATAGAAACACAGAAACATAGAAATACAGAAACACAGAAACATAGAAATACAGAAACACAGAAACACAGAAACACAGAAACATAGAAACACAGAAACATAGAAACATAGAAACACAGAAACATAGAAACATAGAAACACAGAAACATAGAAACATAGAAACATAGAAACACAGAAACACAGAAACACAGAAACATCGAAACACAGAAACATAGAAACACAGAAACATAGAAAACACAGAAACACAGAAACATAGAAACACAGAAACATAGAAACACAGAAACATAGAAACATAGAAACACAGAAACACAGAAACACAGAAACATAGAAACACAGAAACATAGAAACACAGAAACACAGAAATACAGAAACATAGAAACACAGAAACACAGAAACATAGAAACACAGAAACATAGAAACACAGAAACACAGAAACATAGAAACACAGAAACATAGAAACACAGAAACATAGAAACACAGAAACATAGAAATACAGAAACACAGAAACATAGAAACACAGAAACACAGAAACATAGAAACACAGAAACATAGAAACACAGAAACACAGAAACACAGAAACATAGAAACACAGAAACATAGAAACACAGAAACACAGAAACATAGAAACACAGAAACATAGAAACATAGAAACACAGAAACATAGAAACACAGAAACATAGAAACACAGAAACACAGAAACATAGAAACACAGAAACATAGAAACACAGAAACATAGAAACACATAAACATAGAAACACAGAAACACAGAAACATAGAAACACAGAAACACAGAAACACAGAAACATAGAAACACAGAAACATAGAAACACAGAAACATAGAAACACAGAAACACAGAAACATAGAAACACAGAAACACAGAAACATAGAAACATAGAAACACAGAAACATAGAAACATAGAAACACAGAAACATAGAAATATAGAAACACAGAAACATAGAAACACAGAAACACAGAAACATAGAAACACAGAAACATAGAAACACAGAAACACAGAAACATAGAAAAACAGAAATATAGAAACACAGAAACACAGAAACATAGAAACATAGAAACACAGAAACATAGAAACACAGAAACATAGAAACACAGAAACATAGAAACATAGAAACACAGAAACACAGAAACATAGAAACACAGAAACACAGAAACATAGAAACATAGAAACATAGAAACACAGAAACATAGAAACACAGAAACACATTAACATAGAAACACAGAAACATAGAAACACAGAAACATAGAAACATAGAAACACAGAAACATAGAAACACAGAAACACAGAAACATAGAAATACAGAAACACAGAAACATAGAAACACAGAAACATAGAAATACAGAAACACAGAAACATAGAAACACAGAAACATAAAAATACAGAAACATAGAAACACAGAAACATAGAAACACAGAAACACAGAAACATAGAAACACAGAAATATCGAAACACAGAAACACAGAAACATAGAAACATAGAAACACAGAAACATAGAAACATAGAAACACAGAAACATAGAAACACAGAAACACAGAAACATAGAAACACAGAAACACAGAAACATAGAAACACAGAAACACAGAAATACAGAAACACAGAAACATAGAAACACAGAAACACAGAAACATAGAAACACAGAAACATAGAAACACAGAAACACAGAAAAATAGAAACACAGAAACATAGAAACACAGAAACATAGAAATACAGAAACACAGAAACATAGAAACACAGAAACATAGAAATACAGAAACACAGAAACATAGAAACACAGAAACATAGAAATACAGAAACACAGAAACATAGAAATACAGAAACACAGAAACACAGAAACACAGAAACATAGAAACACAGAAACATAGAAACATAGAAACACAGAAACATAGAAACATAGAAACACAGAAACATAGAAACATAGAAACATAGAAACACAGAAACACAGAAACACAGAAACATCGAAACACAGAAACATAGAAACACAGAAACATAGAAAACACAGAAACACAGAAACATAGAAACACAGAAACATAGAAACACAGAAACATAGAAACACAGAAACATAGAAACATAGAAACACAGAAACACAGAAACACAGAAACATAGAAACACAGAAACACAGAAATACAGAAACATAGAAACACAGAAACACAGAAACATAGAAACACAGAAACATAGAAACACAGAAACACAGAAACATAGAAACACAGAAACATAGAAACACAGAAACATAGAAACACAGAAACATAGAAATACAGAAACACAGAAACATAGAAACACAGAAACACAGAAACATAGAAACACAGAAACATAGAAACACAGAAACACAGAAACACAGAAACATAGAAACACAGAAACATAGAAACACAGAAACACAGAAACATAGAAACACAGAAACATAGAAACATAGAAACACAGAAACATAGAAACACAGAAACATAGAAACACAGAAACACAGAAACATAGAAACACAGAAACATAGAAACACAGAAACATAGAAACACATAAACATAGAAACACAGAAACACAGAAACACAGAAACACAGAAACACAGAAACATAGAAACACAGAAACATAGAAACACAGAAACATAGAAACACAGAAACATAGAAACACAGAAACACAGAAACATAGAAACACAGAAACACAGAAACATAGAAACATAGAAACACAGAAACATAGAAACATAGAAACACAGAAACATAGAAATATAGAAACACAGAAACATAGAAACACAGAAACACAGAAACATAGAAACACAGAAACATAGAAACACAGAAACACAGAAACATAGAAAAACAGAAATATAGAAACACAGAAACACAGAAACATAGAAACATAGAAACACAGAAACATAGAAACACAGAAACATAGAAACACAGAAACATAGAAACATAGAAACACAGAAACACAGAAACATAGAAACACAGAAACACAGAAACATAGAAACATAGAAACATAGAAACACAGAAACATAGAAACACAGAAACACATTAACATAGAAACACAGAAACATAGAAACACAGAAACATAGAAACATAGAAACACAGAAACATAGAAACACAGAAACACAGAAACATAGAAACACAGAAACATAGAAACACAGAAACATAGAAACACAGAAACAAATAAACATAGAAACATAGAAACACAGAAACATAGAAACACAGAAACACAGAAACATAGAAACACAGAAACACAGAAACATAGAAACATAGAAACACAGAAACACAGAAACGTAGAAACACAGAAACACAGAAACATAGACACACAGAAACATAGAAACACAGAAACACAGAAACATAGAAACACAGAAACAATGAAACATAGAAACATAGAAACACAGAAACATAGAAACATAGAAACACAGAAACATAGAAACACAGAAAAACAGAAACAGAGAAACACAGAAACACAGAAACATAGAAACACAGAAACATAGAAACACAGAAACATAGAAAAACAGAAACACAGAAACATAGAAACACAGAAACATAGAAACACAGAAACACAGAAACATAGAAACACAGAAACATAGAAACACAGAAACAGAGAAACATAGAAACACAGAAACATAGAAACACAGAAACATAGAAACATAGAAACACAGAAACATAGAAACACAGAAACATAGAAACATAGAAACACAGAAACATAGAAACATAGAAACATAGAAACACAGAAACATAGAAACACAGAAACATAGAAACACAGAAACATCGAAACACAGAAACATAGAAACACAGAAACATAGAAACACAGAAACAGAAATATAGAAACACAGAAAAATAGAAACACAGAAACATAGAAACATAGAAACACAGAAACAGAAACATAGAAACACAGAAACATAGAAACACAGAAACATAGAAACACAGAAACATAGAAACATAGAAACACAGAAACAGAAACATAGAAACACAGAAACATAGAAACACAGAAACATAGAAACACAGAAACATAGAAACACAGAAACAGAAACATAGAAACACAGAAACATAGAAACACAGAAACATAGAAACACAGAAATATAGAAACACAGAAACATAGAAACATAGAAACACAGAAACATAGAAACACAGAAACATAGAAACATAGAAACATAGAAACACAGAAACATAGAAACACAAAAACATAGAAACACAAAAACATAGAAACACAGAAACATAGAAACATAGAAACATAGAAACACAGAAACATAGAAACATAGAAACACAGAAACATAGAAACACAGAAACACAGAAACATAGAAACACAGAAACACAGAAATACAGAAACACAGAAACATAGAAACACAGAAACACAGAAACATAGAAACACAGAAACATAGAAACACAGAAACACAGAAACATAGAAACACAGAAACATAGAAACACAGAAACATAGAAAAACAGAAACACAGAAACATAGAAACACAGAAACATAGAAATACAGAAACACAGAAACATAGAAACACAGAAACAGAGAAACATAGAAACATAGAAACACAGAAACATAGAAACATAGAAACACAGAAACACAGAAACACAGAAACATAGAAACACAGAAACATAGAAACACAGAAACATAGAAACACAGAAACACAGAAACATAGAAACATAGAAACACAGAAACACAGAAACATAGAAACACAGAAACCTAGAAACACAGAAACATAGAAACACAGAAACATAGAAACACAGAAACATAGAAACACAGAAACATAGAAACATAGAAACACAGAAACAGAAACATAGAAATACAGAAACATAGAAACACAGAAACATAGAAACACAGAAACATAGAAACACAGAAACAGAAACATAGAAACACAGAAACATAGAAACACAGAAACATAGAAACACAGAAATATAGAAACACAGAAACATAGAAACATAGAAACACAGAAACATAGAAACACAGAAACATAGAAACATAGAAACATAGAAACACAGAAACATAGAAACACAAAAACATAGAAACACAAAAACATAGAAACACAGAAACATAGAAACATAGAAACATAGAAACACAGAAACATAGAAACATAGAAACACAGAAACATAGAAACACAGAAACACAGAAACATAGAAACACAGAAACACAGAAATACAGAAACACAGAAACATAGAAACACAGAAACACAGAAACATAGAAACACAGAAACATAGAAACACAGAAACACAGAAACATAGAAACACAGAAACATAGAAACACAGAAACATAGAAAAACAGAAACACAGAAACATAGAAACACAGAAACATAGAAATACAGAAACACAGAAACATAGAAACACAGAAACAGAGAAACATAGAAACATAGAAACACAGAAACATAGAAACATAGAAACACAGAAACACAGAAACACAGAAACATAGAAACACAGAAACATAGAAACACAGAAACATAGAAACACAGAAACACAGAAACATAGAAACATAGAAACACAGAAACACAGAAACATAGAAACACAGAAACCTAGAAACACAGAAACATAGAAACACAGAAACATAGAAACACAGAAACACAGAAACATAGAAACACAGAAACATAGAAACATAGAAACACAGAAACACAGAAACATAGAAACACAGAAACATAGAAATACAGAAACACAGAAACATAGAAACACAGAAACAGAAATACAGAAACACAGAAATATAGAAACACAGAAACATAAAAATACAGAAACATAGAAACACAGAAACATAGAAACACAGAAACACAGAAACATAGAAACACAGAAACAGAGAAACACAGAAACACAGAAACATAGAAACATAGAAACACAGAAACATAGAAACATAGAAACACAGAAACATAGAAACACAGAAACACAGAAACATAGAAACACAGAAACACAGAAACATAGAAACACAGAAACACAGAAATACAGAAACACAGAAACATAGAAACACAGAAACACAGAAACATAGAAACACAGAAACATAGAAACACAGAAACACAGAAACATAGAAACACAGAAACATAGAAATACAGAAACACAGAAACATAGAAACACAGAAACATAGAAATACAGAAACACAGAAACATAGAAACACAGAAACATAGAAATACAGAAACACAGAAACATAGAAATACAGAAACACAGAAACATAGAAACACAGAAACATAGAAACACAGAAACATAGAAACATAGAAACACAGAAACATAGAAACATAGAAACACAGAAACACAGAAACATAGAAACATAGAAACATAGAAACACAGAAACACAGAAACATAGAAACACAGAAACATAGAAACACAGAAACATAGAAACACAGAAACATAGAAAACACAGAAACACAGAAACACAGAAAGATAGAAACACAGAAACATAGAAACACAGAAACACAGAAACACAGAAACATAGAAACATAGAAACATAGAAACACAGAAACATAGAAACACAGAAACACAGAATCATAGAAACACAGAAACATAGAAACACAGAAACACAGAAATACAGAAACACAGAAACACAGAAACATAGAAACACAGAAACATAGAAACACAGAAACACAGAAACACAGAAACATAGAAACACAGAAACACAGAAACATAGAAACACAGAAACATAGAAATACAGAAACACAGAAACATAGAAACACAGAAACACAGAAACATAGAAACATAGAAACACAGAAACATAGAAACACAGAAACACAGAAACATAGAAACACAGAAACACAGAAACATAGAAACACAGAAACACAGAAACATAGAAACACAGAAACATAGAAACACAGAAACACAGAAACATAGAAACACAGAAACATAGAAATACAGAAACACAGAAACATAGAAACACAGAAACATAGAAATACAGAAACACAGAAACATAGAAACACAGAAACATAGAAATACAGAAACACAGAAACATAGAAATACAGAAACACAGAAACATAGAAACACAGAAACACAGAAACATAGAAACATAGAAACACAGAAACATAGAAATATAGAAAAACAGAAACATAGAAACACAGAAACACAGAAACATAGAAACACAGAAACATAGAAACACAGAAACATAGAAACACAGAAACATAGAAACACAGAAACACAGAAACATAGAAACACAGAAACACAGAAACATAGAAACATAGAAACACAGAAACATAGAAACATAGAAACACAGAAACATAGAAATATAGAAACACAGAAACATAGAAACACAGAAACACAGAAACATAGAAACACAGAAACATAGAAACACAGAAACACAGAAACATAGAAAAACAGAAATATAGAAACACAGAAACACAGAAACATAGAAACATAGAAACACAGAAACATAGAAACACAGAAACATAGAAACACAGAAACATAGAAACATAGAAACACAGAAACACAGAAACATAGAAACACAGAAACACAGAAACATAGAAACATAGAAACATAGAAACACAGAAACATAGAAACACAGAAACACATTAACATAGAAACACAGAAACATAGAAACACAGAAACATAGAAACATAGAAACACAGAAACATAGAAACACAGAAACACAGAAACATAGAAACACAGAAACATAGAAACACAGAAACATAGAAACACAGAAACAAATAAACATAGAAACATAGAAACACAGAAACATAGAAACACAGAAACATAGAAACACAGAAACATAGAAACACAGAAACAGAAACATAGAAACACAGAAACATAGAAACACAGAAACATAGAAACACAGAAATATCGAAACACAGAAACATAGAAACATAGAAACACAGAAACATAGAAACACAGAAACATAGAAACATAGAAACATAGAAACACAGAAACATAGAAACACAAAAACATAGAAACACAAAAACATAGAAACACAGAAACATAGAAACATAGAAACATAGAAACACAGAAACATAGAAACATAGAAACACAGAAACATAGAAACACAGAAACACAGAAACATAGAAACACAGAAACACAGAAATACAGAAACACAGAAACATAGAAACACAGAAACACAGAAACATAGAAACACAGAAACATAGAAACACAGAAACACAGAAACATAGAAACACAGAAACATAGAAACACAGAAACATAGAAAAACAGAAACACAGAAACATAGAAACACAGAAACATAGAAATACAGAAACACAGAAACATAGAAACACAGAAACAGAGAAACATAGAAACATAGAAACACAGAAACATAGAAACATAGAAACACAGAAACACAGAAACACAGAAACATAGAAACACAGAAACATAGAAACACAGAAACATAGAAACACAGAAACACAGAAACATAGAAACATAGAAACACAGAAACACAGAAACATAGAAACACAGAAACCTAGAAACACAGAAACATAGAAACACAGAAACATAGAAACACAGAAACATAGAAACACAGAAACATAGAAACATAGAAACACAGAAACAGAAACATAGAAATACAGAAACATAGAAACACAGAAACATAGAAACACAGAAACATAGAAACACAGAAACAGAAACATAGAAACACAGAAACATAGAAACACAGAAACATAGAAACACAGAAATATAGAAACACAGAAACATAGAAACATAGAAACACAGAAACATAGAAACACAGAAACATAGAAACATAGAAACATAGAAACACAGAAACATAGAAACACAAAAACATAGAAACACAAAAACATAGAAACACAGAAACATAGAAACATAGAAACATAGAAACACAGAAACATAGAAACATAGAAACACAGAAACATAGAAACACAGAAACACAGAAACATAGAAACACAGAAACACAGAAATACAGAAACACAGAAACATAGAAACACAGAAACACAGAAACATAGAAACACAGAAACATAGAAACACAGAAACACAGAAACATAGAAACACAGAAACATAGAAACACAGAAACATAGAAAAACAGAAACACAGAAACATAGAAACACAGAAACATAGAAATACAGAAACACAGAAACATAGAAACACAGAAACAGAGAAACATAGAAACATAGAAACACAGAAACATAGAAACATAGAAACACAGAAACACAGAAACACAGAAACATAGAAACACAGAAACATAGAAACACAGAAACATAGAAACACAGAAACACAGAAACATAGAAACATAGAAACACAGAAACACAGAAACATAGAAACACAGAAACCTAGAAACACAGAAACATAGAAACACAGAAACATAGAAACACAGAAACACAGAAACATAGAAACACAGAAACATAGAAACATAGAAACACAGAAACACAGAAACATAGAAACACAGAAACATAGAAATACAGAAACACAGAAACATAGAAACACAGAAACAGAAATACAGAAACACAGAAATATAGAAACACAGAAACATAAAAATACAGAAACATAGAAACACAGAAACATAGAAACACAGAAACACAGAAACATAGAAACACAGAAACAGAGAAACACAGAAACACAGAAACATAGAAACATAGAAACACAGAAACATAGAAACATAGAAACACAGAAACATAGAAACACAGAAACACAGAAACATAGAAACACAGAAACACAGAAACATAGAAACACAGAAACACAGAAATACAGAAACACAGAAACATAGAAACACAGAAACACAGAAACATAGAAACACAGAAACATAGAAACACAGAAACACAGAAACATAGAAACACAGAAACATAGAAATACAGAAACACAGAAACATAGAAACACAGAAACATAGAAATACAGAAACACAGAAACATAGAAACACAGAAACATAGAAATACAGAAACACAGAAACATAGAAATACAGAAACACAGAAACATAGAAACACAGAAACATAGAAACACAGAAACATAGAAACATAGAAACACAGAAACACAGAAACATAGAAACATAGAAACATAGAAACACAGAAACACAGAAACATAGAAACACAGAAACATAGAAACACAGAAACATAGAAACACAGAAACATAGAAAACACAGAAACACAGAAACATAGAAACACAGAAACATAGAAACACAGAAACACAGAAACACAGAAACATAGAAACATAGAAACATAGAAACACAGAAACATAGAAACACAGAAACACAGAATCATAGAAACACAGAAACATAGAAACACAGAAACACAGAAATACAGAAACACAGAAACACAGAAACATAGAAACACAGAAACATAGAAACACAGAAACATAGAAACATAGAAACACAGAAACATAGAAACACAGAAACACAGAAACATAGAAACACAGAAACATAGAAACACAGAAACATAGAAACACAGAAACAAATAAACATAGAAACATAGAAACACAGAAACATAGAAACACAGAAACACAGAAACATAGAAACACAGAAACACAGAAACATAGAAACATAGAAACACAGAAACACAGAAACGTAGAAACACAGAAACACAGAAACATAGACACACAGAAACATAGAAACACAGAAACACAGAAACATAGAAACACAGAAACAATGAAACATAGAAACATAGAAACACAGAAACATAGAAACATAGAAACACAGAAACATAGAAACACAGAAAAACAGAAACAGAGAAACACAGAAACACAGAAACATAGAAACACAGAAACATAGAAACACAGAAACATAGAAAAACAGAAACACAGAAACATAGAAACACAGAAACATAGAAACACAGAAACACAGAAACATAGAAACACAGAAACATAGAAACACAGAAACAGAGAAACATAGAAACACAGAAACATAGAAACACAGAAACATAGAAACATAGAAACACAGAAACATAGAAACACAGAAACATAGAAACATAGAAACACAGAAACATAGAAACATAGAAACATAGAAACACAGAAACATAGAAACACAGAAACATAGAAACACAGAAACATCGAAACACAGAAACATAGAAACACAGAAACATAGAAACACAGAAACAGAAATATAGAAACACAGAAAAATAGAAACACAGAAACATAGAAACATAGAAACACAGAAACAGAAACATAGAAACACAGAAACATAGAAACACAGAAACATAGAAACACAGAAACATAGAAACATAGAAACACAGAAACAGAAACATAGAAACACAGAAACATAGAAACACAGAAACATAGAAACACAGAAACATAGAAACACAGAAACAGAAACATAGAAACACAGAAACATAGAAACACAGAAACATAGAAACACAGAAATATAGAAACACAGAAACATAGAAACATAGAAACACAGAAACATAGAAACACAGAAACATAGAAACATAGAAACATAGAAACACAGAAACATAGAAACACAAAAACATAGAAACACAAAAACATAGAAACACAGAAACATAGAAACATAGAAACATAGAAACACAGAAACATAGAAACATAGAAACACAGAAACATAGAAACACAGAAACACAGAAACATAGAAACACAGAAACACAGAAATACAGAAACACAGAAACATAGAAACACAGAAACACAGAAACATAGAAACACAGAAACATAGAAACACAGAAACACAGAAACATAGAAACACAGAAACATAGAAACACAGAAACATAGAAAAACAGAAACACAGAAACATAGAAACACAGAAACATAGAAATACAGAAACACAGAAACATAGAAACACAGAAACAGAGAAACATAGAAACATAGAAACACAGAAACATAGAAACATAGAAACACAGAAACACAGAAACACAGAAACATAGAAACACAGAAACATAGAAACACAGAAACATAGAAACACAGAAACACAGAAACATAGAAACATAGAAACACAGAAACACAGAAACATAGAAACACAGAAACCTAGAAACACAGAAACATAGAAACACAGAAACATAGAAACACAGAAACATAGAAACACAGAAACATAGAAACATAGAAACACAGAAACAGAAACATAGAAATACAGAAACATAGAAACACAGAAACATAGAAACACAGAAACATAGAAACACAGAAACAGAAACATAGAAACACAGAAACATAGAAACACAGAAACATAGAAACACAGAAATATAGAAACACAGAAACATAGAAACATAGAAACACAGAAACATAGAAACACAGAAACATAGAAACATAGAAACATAGAAACACAGAAACATAGAAACACAAAAACATAGAAACACAAAAACATAGAAACACAGAAACATAGAAACATAGAAACATAGAAACACAGAAACATAGAAACATAGAAACACAGAAACATAGAAACACAGAAACACAGAAACATAGAAACACAGAAACACAGAAATACAGAAACACAGAAACATAGAAACACAGAAACACAGAAACATAGAAACACAGAAACATAGAAACACAGAAACACAGAAACATAGAAACACAGAAACATAGAAACACAGAAACATAGAAAAACAGAAACACAGAAACATAGAAACACAGAAACATAGAAATACAGAAACACAGAAACATAGAAACACAGAAACAGAGAAACATAGAAACATAGAAACACAGAAACATAGAAACATAGAAACACAGAAACACAGAAACACAGAAACATAGAAACACAGAAACATAGAAACACAGAAACATAGAAACACAGAAACACAGAAACATAGAAACATAGAAACACAGAAACACAGAAACATAGAAACACAGAAACCTAGAAACACAGAAACATAGAAACACAGAAACATAGAAACACAGAAACACAGAAACATAGAAACACAGAAACATAGAAACATAGAAACACAGAAACACAGAAACATAGAAACACAGAAACATAGAAATACAGAAACACAGAAACATAGAAACACAGAAACAGAAATACAGAAACACAGAAATATAGAAACACAGAAACATAAAAATACAGAAACATAGAAACACAGAAACATAGAAACACAGAAACACAGAAACATAGAAACACAGAAACAGAGAAACACAGAAACACAGAAACATAGAAACATAGAAACACAGAAACATAGAAACATAGAAACACAGAAACATAGAAACACAGAAACACAGAAACATAGAAACACAGAAACACAGAAACATAGAAACACAGAAACACAGAAATACAGAAACACAGAAACATAGAAACACAGAAACACAGAAACATAGAAACACAGAAACATAGAAACACAGAAACACAGAAACATAGAAACACAGAAACATAGAAATACAGAAACACAGAAACATAGAAACACAGAAACATAGAAATACAGAAACACAGAAACATAGAAACACAGAAACATAGAAATACAGAAACACAGAAACATAGAAATACAGAAACACAGAAACATAGAAACACAGAAACATAGAAACACAGAAACATAGAAACATAGAAACACAGAAACATAGAAACATAGAAACACAGAAACACAGAAACATAGAAACATAGAAACATAGAAACACAGAAACACAGAAACATAGAAACACAGAAACATAGAAACACAGAAACATAGAAACACAGAAACATAGAAAACACAGAAACACAGAAACACAGAAAGATAGAAACACAGAAACATAGAAACACAGAAACACAGAAACACAGAAACATAGAAACATAGAAACATAGAAACACAGAAACATAGAAACACAGAAACACAGAATCATAGAAACACAGAAACATAGAAACACAGAAACACAGAAATACAGAAACACAGAAACACAGAAACATAGAAACACAGAAACATAGAAACACAGAAACACAGAAACACAGAAACATAGAAACACAGAAACACAGAAACATAGAAACACAGAAACATAGAAATACAGAAACACAGAAACATAGAAACACAGAAACACAGAAACATAGAAACATAGAAACACAGAAACATAGAAACACAGAAACACAGAAACATAGAAACACAGAAACACAGAAACATAGAAACACAGAAACACAGAAACATAGAAACACAGAAACATAGAAACACAGAAACACAGAAACATAGAAACACAGAAACATAGAAATACAGAAACACAGAAACATAGAAACACAGAAACATAGAAATACAGAAACACAGAAACATAGAAACACAGAAACATAGAAATACAGAAACACAGAAACATAGAAATACAGAAACACAGAAACATAGAAACACAGAAACACAGAAACACAGAAACATAGAAACATAGAAACACAGAAACATAGAAATATAGAAAAACAGAAACATAGAAACACAGAAACACAGAAACATAGAAACACAGAAACATAGAAACACAGAAACATAGAAACACAGAAACATAGAAACACAGAAACACAGAAACATAGAAACACAGAAACACAGAAACATAGAAACATAGAAACACAGAAACATAGAAACATAGAAACACAGAAACATAGAAATATAGAAACACAGAAACATAGAAACACAGAAACACAGAAACATAGAAACACAGAAACATAGAAACACAGAAACACAGAAACATAGAAAAACAGAAATATAGAAACACAGAAACACAGAAACATAGAAACATAGAAACACAGAAACATAGAAACACAGAAACATAGAAACACAGAAACATAGAAACATAGAAACACAGAAACACAGAAACATAGAAACACAGAAACACAGAAACATAGAAACATAGAAACATAGAAACACAGAAACATAGAAACACAGAAACACATTAACATAGAAACACAGAAACATAGAAACACAGAAACATAGAAACATAGAAACACAGAAACATAGAAACACAGAAACACAGAAACATAGAAACACAGAAACATAGAAACACAGAAACATAGAAACACAGAAACAAATAAACATAGAAACATAGAAACACAGAAACATAGAAACACAGAAACATAGAAACACAGAAACATAGAAACACAGAAACAGAAACATAGAAACACAGAAACATAGAAACACAGAAACATAGAAACACAGAAATATAGAAACACAGAAACATAGAAACATAGAAACACAGAAACATAGAAACACAGAAACATAGAAACATAGAAACATAGAAACACAGAAACATAGAAACACAAAAACATAGAAACACAAAAACATAGAAACACAGAAACATAGAAACATAGAAACATAGAAACACAGAAACATAGAAACATAGAAACACAGAAACATAGAAACACAGAAACACAGAAACATAGAAACACAGAAACACAGAAATACAGAAACACAGAAACATAGAAACACAGAAACACAGAAACATAGAAACACAGAAACATAGAAACACAGAAACACAGAAACATAGAAACACAGAAACATAGAAACACAGAAACATAGAAAAACAGAAACACAGAAACATAGAAACACAGAAACATAGAAATACAGAAACACAGAAACATAGAAACACAGAAACAGAGAAACATAGAAACATAGAAACACAGAAACATAGAAACATAGAAACACAGAAACACAGAAACACAGAAACATAGAAACACAGAAACATAGAAACACAGAAACATAGAAACACAGAAACACAGAAACATAGAAACATAGAAACACAGAAACACAGAAACATAGAAACACAGAAACCTAGAAACACAGAAACATAGAAACACAGAAACATAGAAACACAGAAACATAGAAACACAGAAACATAGAAACATAGAAACACAGAAACAGAAACATAGAAATACAGAAACATAGAAACACAGAAACATAGAAACACAGAAACATAGAAACACAGAAACAGAAACATAGAAACACAGAAACATAGAAACACAGAAACATAGAAACACAGAAATATAGAAACACAGAAACATAGAAACATAGAAACACAGAAACATAGAAACACAGAAACATAGAAACATAGAAACATAGAAACACAGAAACATAGAAACACAAAAACATAGAAACACAAAAACATAGAAACACAGAAACATAGAAACATAGAAACATAGAAACACAGAAACATAGAAACATAGAAACACAGAAACATAGAAACACAGAAACACAGAAACATAGAAACACAGAAACACAGAAATACAGAAACACAGAAACATAGAAACACAGAAACACAGAAACATAGAAACACAGAAACATAGAAACACAGAAACACAGAAACATAGAAACACAGAAACATAGAAACACAGAAACATAGAAAAACAGAAACACAGAAACATAGAAACACAGAAACATAGAAATACAGAAACACAGAAACATAGAAACACAGAAACAGAGAAACATAGAAACATAGAAACACAGAAACATAGAAACATAGAAACACAGAAACACAGAAACACAGAAACATAGAAACACAGAAACATAGAAACACAGAAACATAGAAACACAGAAACACAGAAACATAGAAACATAGAAACACAGAAACACAGAAACATAGAAACACAGAAACCTAGAAACACAGAAACATAGAAACACAGAAACATAGAAACACAGAAACACAGAAACATAGAAACACAGAAACATAGAAACATAGAAACACAGAAACACAGAAACATAGAAACACAGAAACATAGAAATACAGAAACACAGAAACATAGAAACACAGAAACAGAAATACAGAAACACAGAAATATAGAAACACAGAAACATAAAAATACAGAAACATAGAAACACAGAAACATAGAAACACAGAAACACAGAAACATAGAAACACAGAAACAGAGAAACACAGAAACACAGAAACATAGAAACATAGAAACACAGAAACATAGAAACATAGAAACACAGAAACATAGAAACACAGAAACACAGAAACATAGAAACACAGAAACACAGAAACATAGAAACACAGAAACACAGAAATACAGAAACACAGAAACATAGAAACACAGAAACACAGAAACATAGAAACACAGAAACATAGAAACACAGAAACACAGAAACATAGAAACACAGAAACATAGAAATACAGAAACACAGAAACATAGAAACACAGAAACATAGAAATACAGAAACACAGAAACATAGAAACACAGAAACATAGAAATACAGAAACACAGAAACATAGAAATACAGAAACACAGAAACATAGAAACACAGAAACATAGAAACACAGAAACATAGAAACATAGAAACACAGAAACATAGAAACATAGAAACACAGAAACACAGAAACATAGAAACATAGAAACATAGAAACACAGAAACACAGAAACATAGAAACACAGAAACATAGAAACACAGAAACATAGAAACACAGAAACATAGAAAACACAGAAACACAGAAACATAGAAACACAGAAACATAGAAACACAGAAACACAGAAACACAGAAACATAGAAACATAGAAACATAGAAACACAGAAACATAGAAACACAGAAACACAGAATCATAGAAACACAGAAACATAGAAACACAGAAACACAGAAATACAGAAACACAGAAACACAGAAACATAGAAACACAGAAACATAGAAACACAGAAACACAGAAACACAGAAACATAGAAACACAGAAACACAGAAACATAGAAACACAGAAACATAGAAATACAGAAACACAGAAACATAGAAACACAGAAACACAGAAACATAGAAACATAGAAACACAGAAACATAGAAACACAGAAACACAGAAACATAGAAACACAGAAACACAGAAACATAGAAACACAGAAACACAGAAACATAGAAACACAGAAACATAGAAACACAGAAACACAGAAACATAGAAACACAGAAACATAGAAATACAGAAACACAGAAACATAGAAACACAGAAACATAGAAATACAGAAACACAGAAACATAGAAACACAGAAACATAGAAATACAGAAACACAGAAACATAGAAATACAGAAACACAGAAACATAGAAACACAGAAACACAGAAACACAGAAACATAGAAACATAGAAACACAGAAACATAGAAATATAGAAAAACAGAAACATAGAAACACAGAAACACAGAAACATAGAAACACAGAAACATAGAAACACAGAAACATAGAAACACAGAAACATAGAAACACAGAAACACAGAAACATAGAAACACAGAAACACAGAAACATAGAAACATAGAAACACAGAAACATAGAAACATAGAAACACAGAAACATAGAAATATAGAAACACAGAAACATAGAAACACAGAAACACAGAAACATAGAAACACAGAAACATAGAAACACAGAAACACAGAAACATAGAAAAACAGAAATATAGAAACACAGAAACACAGAAACATAGAAACATAGAAACACAGAAACATAGAAACACAGAAACATAGAAACACAGAAACATAGAAACATAGAAACACAGAAACACAGAAACATAGAAACACAGAAACACAGAAACATAGAAACATAGAAACATAGAAACACAGAAACATAGAAACACAGAAACACATTAACATAGAAACACAGAAACATAGAAACACAGAAACATAGAAACATAGAAACACAGAAACATAGAAACACAGAAACACAGAAACATAGAAACACAGAAACATAGAAACACAGAAACATAGAAACACAGAAACAAATAAACATAGAAACATAGAAACACAGAAACATAGAAACACAGAAACACAGAAACATAGAAACACAGAAACACAGAAACATAGAAACATAGAAACACAGAAACACAGAAACGTAGAAACACAGAAACACAGAAACATAGACACACAGAAACATAGAAACACAGAAACACAGAAACATAGAAACACAGAAACAATGAAACATAGAAACATAGAAACACAGAAACATAGAAACATAGAAACACAGAAACATAGAAACACAGAAAAACAGAAACAGAGAAACACAGAAACACAGAAACATAGAAACACAGAAACATAGAAACACAGAAACATAGAAAAACAGAAACACAGAAACATAGAAACACAGAAACATAGAAACACAGAAACACAGAAACATAGAAACACAGAAACATAGAAACACAGAAACAGAGAAACATAGAAACACAGAAACATAGAAACACAGAAACATAGAAACATAGAAACACAGAAACATAGAAACATAGAAACACAGAAACATAGAAACATAGAAACATAGAAACACAGAAACATAGAAACACAGAAACATAGAAACACAGAAACATCGAAACACAGAAACATAGAAACACAGAAACATAGAAACACAGAAACATAGAAACACAGAAAAATAGAAACACAGAAACATAGAAACATAGAAACATAGAAACACAGAAACAGAAACATAGAAACACAGAAACATAGAAACACAGAAACATAGAAACACAGAAACATAGAAACATAGAAACACAGAAACAGAAACATAGAAACACAGAAACATAGAAACACAGAAACATAGAAACACAGAAACATAGAAACACAGAAACAGAAACATAGAAACACAGAAACATAGAAACACAGAAACATAGAAACACAGAAACATAGAAACATAGAAACATAGAAACACAGAAACATAGAAACACAAAAACATCGAAACACAGAAACATAGAAACACAGAAACATAGAAACACAGAAACATAGAAACACAGAAAAATAGAAACACAGAAACATAGAAACACAGAAACATAGAAACATAGAAACACAGAAACATAGAAACACAGAAACATAGAAACATAGAAACATAGAAACACAGAAACATAGAAACACAAAAACATAGAAACACAAAAACATAGAAACACAGAAACATAGAAACATAGAAACATAGAAACACAGAAACATAGAAACATAGAAACACAGAAACATAGAAACACAGAAACACAGAAACATAGAAACACAGAAACACAGAAATACAGAAACACAGAAACATAGAAACACAGAAACACAGAAACATAGAAACACAGAAACATAGAAACACAGAAACACAGAAACATAGAAACACAGAAACATAGAAACACAGAAACATAGAAAAACAGAAACACAGAAACATAGAAACACAGAAACATAGAAATACAGAAACACAGAAACATAGAAACACAGAAACAGAGAAACATAGAAACATAGAAACACAGAAACATAGAAACATAGAAACACAGAAACACAGAAACACAGAAACATAGAAACACAGAAACATAGAAACACAGAAACATAGAAACACAGAAACACAGAAACATAGAAACATAGAAACACAGAAACACAGAAACATAGAAACACAGAAACCTAGAAACACAGAAACATAGAAACACAGAAACATAGAAACACAGAAACATAGAAACACAGAAACATAGAAACATAGAAACACAGAAACAGAAACATAGAAACACAGAAACATAGAAACACAGAAACATAGAAACACAGAAACATAGAAACACAGAAACAGAAACATAGAAACACAGAAACATAGAAACACAGAAACATAGAAACACAGAAATATAGAAACACAGAAACATAGAAACATAGAAACACAGAAACATAGAAACACAGAAACATAGAAACATAGAAACATAGAAACACAGAAACATAGAAACACAAAAACATAGAAACACAAAAACATAGAAACACAGAAACATAGAAACATAGAAACATAGAAACACAGAAACATAGAAACATAGAAACACAGAAACATAGAAACACAGAAACACAGAAACATAGAAACACAGAAACACAGAAATACAGAAACACAGAAACATAGAAACACAGAAACACAGAAACATAGAAACACAGAAACATAGAAACACAGAAACACAGAAACATAGAAACACAGAAACATAGAAACACAGAAACATAGAAAAACAGAAACACAGAAACATAGAAACACAGAAACATAGAAATACAGAAACACAGAAACATAGAAACACAGAAACAGAGAAACATAGAAACATAGAAACACAGAAACATAGAAACATAGAAACACAGAAACACAGAAACACAGAAACATAGAAACACAGAAACATAGAAACACAGAAACATAGAAACACAGAAACACAGAAACATAGAAACATAGAAACACAGAAACACAGAAACATAGAAACACAGAAACCTAGAAACACAGAAACATAGAAACACAGAAACACAGAAACATAGAAACACAGAAACATAGAAACATAGAAACACAGAAACACAGAAACATAGAAACACAGAAACATAGAAATACAGAAACACAGAAACATAGAAACACAGAAACAGAAATACAGAAACACAGAAATATAGAAACACAGAAACATAAAAATACAGAAACATAGAAACACAGAAACATAGAAACACAGAAACACAGAAACATAGAAACACAGAAACAGAGAAACACAGAAACACAGAAACATAGAAACATAGAAACACAGAAACATAGAAACATAGAAACACAGAAACATAGAAACACAGAAACACAGAAACATAGAAACACAGAAACACAGAAACATAGAAACACAGAAACACAGAAATACAGAAACACAGAAACATAGAAACACAGAAACACAGAAACATAGAAACACAGAAACATAGAAACACAGAAACACAGAAACATAGAAACACAGAAACATAGAAATACAGAAACACAGAAACATAGAAACACAGAAACATAGAAATACAGAAACACAGAAACATAGAAACACAGAAACATAGAAATACAGAAACACAGAAACATAGAAATACAGAAACACAGAAACATAGAAACACAGAAACATAGAAACACAGAAACATAGAAACATAGAAACACAGAAACATAGAAACATAGAAACACAGAAACACAGAAACATAGAAACATAGAAACATAGAAACACAGAAACACAGAAACATAGAAACACAGAAACATAGAAACACAGAAACATAGAAACACAGAAACATAGAAAACACAGAAACACAGAAACACAGAAACATAGAAACACAGAAACATAGAAACACAGAAACACAGAAACACAGAAACATAGAAACATAGAAACATAGAAACACAGAAACATAGAAACACAGAAACACAGAATCATAGAAACACAGAAACATAGAAACACAGAAACACAGAAATACAGAAACACAGAAACACAGAAACATAGAAACACAGAAACATAGAAACACAGAAACACAGAAACACAGAAACATAGAAACACAGAAACACAGAAACATAGAAACACAGAAACATAGAAATACAGAAACACAGAAACATAGAAACACAGAAACACAGAAACATAGAAACATAGAAACACAGAAACATAGAAACACAGAAACACAGAAACATAGAAACACAGAAACACAGAAACATAGAAACACAGAAACACAGAAACATAGAAACACAGAAACATAGAAACACAGAAACACAGAAACATAGAAACACAGAAACATAGAAATACAGAAACACAGAAACATAGAAACACAGAAACATAGAAATACAGAAACACAGAAACATAGAAACACAGAAACATAGAAATACAGAAACACAGAAACATAGAAATACAGAAACACAGAAACATAGAAACACAGAAACACAGAAACACAGAAACATAGAAACATAGAAACACAGAAACATAGAAATATAGAAAAACAGAAACATAGAAACACAGAAACACAGAAACATAGAAACATAGAAACACAGAAACATAGAAACACAGAAACATAGAAACACAGAAACACAGAAACATAGAAACACAGAAACATAGAAACACAGAAACATAGCAACACAGAAACATAGAAACACAGAAATCACAGAAACACAGAAACAGAGAAACACAGACACATAGAAACACAGAAACATAGAAACACAGAAACATAGAAACACAGAAACACAGAAACACAGAAACATAGAAACATAGAAACATAGAAACACAGAAAGATAGAAACATAGAAACACAGAAACATAGAAACACAGAAACATAGAAACACAGAAACATAGAAACACAGAAACACAGAAACAGAGAAACATAGAAACACAGAAACACAGAAACATAGAAACACAGAAACACAGAAACACAGAAACATAGAAACACAGAAACATAGAAACACAGAAACACAGAAACACAGAAACACAGAAACACAGAAACATAGAAATACAGAAACACAGAAACATAGAAACACAGAAACATAGAAACACAGAAACATAGAAACATAGAAACACAGAAACATAGAAACATAGAAACACAGAAACACAGAAACATAGAAACATAGAAACATAGAAACACAGAAACACAGAAACATAGAAACACAGAAACATAGAAACACAGAAACATAGAAACACAGAAACATAGAAAACACAGAAACACAGAAACACAGAAACATAGAAACACAGAAACATAGAAACACAGAAACACAGAAACACAGAAACATAGAAACATAGAAACATAGAAACACAGAAACATAGAAACACAGAAACACAGAATCATAGAAACACAGAAACATAGAAACACAGAAACACAGAAATACAGAAACACAGAAACACAGAAACATAGAAACACAGAAACATAGAAACACAGAAACACAGAAACACAGAAACATAGAAACACAGAAACACAGAAACATAGAAACACAGAAACATAGAAATACAGAAACACAGAAACATAGAAACACAGAAACACAGAAACATAGAAACATAGAAACACAGAAACATAGAAACACAGAAACACAGAAACATAGAAACACAGAAACACAGAAACATAGAAACACAGAAACACAGAAACATAGAAACACAGAAACATAGAAACACAGAAACACAGAAACATAGAAACACAGAAACATAGAAATACAGAAACACAGAAACATAGAAACACAGAAACATAGAAATACAGAAACACAGAAACATAGAAACACAGAAACATAGAAATACAGAAACACAGAAACATAGAAATACAGAAACACAGAAACATAGAAACACAGAAACACAGAAACACAGAAACATAGAAACATAGAAACACAGAAACATAGAAATATAGAAAAACAGAAACATAGAAACACAGAAACACAGAAACATAGAAACATAGAAACACAGAAACATAGAAACACAGAAACATAGAAACACAGAAACACAGAAACATAGAAACACAGAAACATAGAAACACAGAAACATAGCAACACAGAAACATAGAAACACAGAAATCACAGAAACACAGAAACAGAGAAACACAGACACATAGAAACACAGAAACATAGAAACACAGAAACATAGAAACACAGAAACACAGAAACACAGAAACATAGAAACATAGAAACATAGAAACACAGAAAGATAGAAACATAGAAACACAGAAACATAGAAACACAGAAACATAGAAACACAGAAACATAGAAACACAGAAACACAGAAACAGAGAAACATAGAAACACAGAAACACAGAAACATAGAAACACAGAAACACAGAAACACAGAAACATAGAAACACAGAAACATAGAAACACAGAAACATAGAAACACAGAAACACAGAAACACAGAAACATAGAAACATATAAACACAAAAACATAGAAACACAGAAACACAGAAACATAGAAACACAGAAATATAGAAACATAGAAACACAGAAACATAGAAACACAGAAACATAGAAACATATAAACACAGAAACATAGAAACACAGAAACATAGAAACATAGAAACATAGAAACACAGAAACACAGAAACATAGAAACACAGAAACACAGAAACATAGAAACACAGATACATAGAAACACAGAAACATAGAAACACAGAAACATAGAAACATAGAAACACAGAAACATAGAAACACAGAAACATAGAAACATAGAAATATAGAAACACAGAAACATAGAAACACAGAAACATAGAAACACAGAAACATAGAAACACGGAAACATAGAAACACAGAAATATAGAAACACAGAAACATAGAAACACAGAAACACAGAAACATAGAAACACAGAAACATAGAAACATAGAAACACAGAAACATAGAAACATAGAAACACAGAAACATAGAAACACAGAAACACAGAAACATAGAAACACAGAAACACAGAAACATAGACACACAGAAACATAGAAACACAGAATCACAAAAACATAGAAACACAGAAACATAGAAACATAGAAACACAGAAACACAGAAACATAGAAACACAGAAACATAGAAACACAGAAACATAGAAACACAGAAACATAGAAACACAGAAACATAGAAACACAGAAACACAGAAACATAGCAACACAGAAACATAGAAACACAGAAACATAGAAACACAGAAACACAGAAACACAGAAACATAGAAACATATAAACACAAAAACATAGAAACACAGAAACACAGAAACATAGAAACACAGAAATATAGAAACATAGAAACATAGAAACACAGAAACAGAAACATAGAAACACAGAAACATAGAAACACAGAAACACAGAAACATAGAAACACAGAAACATAGAAACACAGAAACATAGAAACATAGAAACCTAGAAACACAGAAACATAGAAACACAGAAACATAGAAACACTGAAACATAGAAACAGAAACACAGAAACACAGCAACATAGAAACACAGAAACATTGAAACATAGAAACAGAAACATAGAAACATAGAAAAATAGAAACACAGAAACACAGAAACATAGAAACACAGAAACATAGAAACACAGAAACATAGAAACATAGAAACACAGAAACATAGAAACACAGAAACATAGAAACACAGAAACATAGAAACACAGAAACACAGAAACACAGAAGCATAGAAACATAGAAACACAGAAACATAGAAACACAGAAACATAGAAACACAGAAACATAGAAACATAGAAACACAGAAATACAGAAACACAGAAACATAGAAACACAGAAACACAGAAACATAGAAACACAGAAACACATTAACACAGAAACATAGAAACATAGAAACACAGAAACATAGAAACACAGAAACATAGAAACACAGAAACATAGAAACACAGAAACATAGAAACACAGAAACAAAGAAACATAGAAACATAGAAACACAGAAACATAGAAACACAGAAACACAGAAACACAGAAACATAGAAACATAGAAACACAGAAACAGAAACATAGAAACACAGAAACATAGAAACACAGAAACATAGAAACACAGAAACATAGAAACACAGAAACATAGAAACACAGAAACATAGAAACATAGAAACACAGAAACATAGAAACACAGAAACATAGAAACATAGAAACATAGAAATATAGAAACATAGAAAAACAAAAACATAGAAACACAGAAACATAGAAACATAGAAACACAGAAACACAGAAACATAGAAACACAGAAACACAGAAACATAGAAACATAGAAACACAGAAACATAGAAACACAGAAACATAGAAACACAGAAACATAGAAATACAGAAACATAGAAACATAGAAACACAGAAACACAGAAACATAGAAACATAGAAACACAGAAATATAGAAACATAGAAACACAGAAACACAGAAACACAGAAACATAGAAACACAGAAACACAGAAACATAGAAACACAGAAACATAGAAACACAGAAACACAGAAACATAGAAACACAGAAACCTAGAAACACAGAAACATAGAAACACAGAAACATAGAAACACAGAAACACAGAAACATAGAAACACAGAAACATAGAAACATAGAAACACAGAAACACAGAAACATAGAAACACAGAAACATAGAAATACAGAAACACAGAAACATAGAAACACAGAAACATAGAAATACAGAAACACAGAAACATAGAAACACAGAAACATAAAAATACAGAAACATAGAAACACAGAAACATAGAAACACAGAAACACAGAAACATAGAAACACAGAAACAGAGAAACACAGAAACATAGAAACACAGAAACATAGAAACATAGAAACACAGAAACATAGAAATACAGAAACATAGAAACACAGAAACATAGAAACACAGAAACACAGAAACATAGAAACATAGAAACACAGAAATATAGAAACATAGAAACACAGAAACATAGAAACACAGAAACATAGAAACATAGAAACACAGAAACATAGAAACACAGAAACACAGAAACATAGAAACACAGATACATAGAAACACAGAAACATAGAAACACAGAAACAGAGAAACATAGAAACACAGAAACATAGAAACACAGAAACATAGAAACATAGAAATATAGAAACACAGAAACATAGAAACACAGAAACATAGAAACACAGAAACATAGAAACACGGAAACATAGAAACACAGAAATATAGAAACACAGAAACATAGAAACACAGAAACACAGAAACATAGAAACACAGAAACATAGAAACATAGAAACACAGAAACATAGAAACACAGAAACATAGAAACATAGAAACACAGAAACATAGAAACACAGAAACATAGAAACACAGAAACACAGAAACATAGACACACAGAAACATAGAAACACAGAATCACAGAAACATAGAAACACAGAAACATAGAAACATAGAAACACAGAAACACAGAAACATAGAAACACAGAAACATAGAAACACAGAAACACAGAAACATAGAAACACAGAAACATAGAAACACAGAAACATAGAAACACAGAAACACAGAAACATAGAAACACAGAAACACAGAAACATAGAAACACAGAAACATAGAAACATAGAAACACAGAAACATAGAAACATAGAAACACAGAAACATAGAAACACAGAAACATAGAAACACAGAAACACAGAAACATAGAACACAGAAACATAGAAACACAGAAACATAGAAACACAGAAACACAGAAACATAGAAACACAGAAACACAAAAACATAGAAACATAGAAACACAGAAACATAGAAACACAGAAACATAGAAACACAGAAACACAGAAACACAGAAACATAGAAACACAGAAACACAGAAACATAGAAACACAGAAACACAGAAACACAGAAAAATAGAAACACAGAAACACAGAAACATAGAAACACAGAAACATAGAAACACAGAAACACAGAAACATAGCAACACAGAAACATAGAAACACAGAAACATAGAAACACAGAAACACAGAAACACAGAAACATAGAAACATATAAACACAAAAACATAGAAACACAGAAACACAGAAACATAGAAACACAGAAATATAGAAACATAGAAACATAGAAACACAGAAACAGAAACATAGAAACACAGAAACATAGAAACACAGAAACACAGAAACATAGAAACACAGAAACATAGAAACACAGAAACATAGAAACATAGAAACATAGAAACACAGAAACATAGAAACACAGAAACATAGAAACATAGAAACAGAAACACAGAAACACAGCAACATAGAAACACAGAAACATTGAAACATAGAAACAGAAACATAGAAACATAGAAAAATAGAAACACAGAAACACAGAAACATAGAAACACAGAAACATAGAAACACAGAAACATAGAAACATAGAAACACAGAAACATAGAAACACAGAAATATAGAAACACAGAAACACAGAAACACAGAAGCATAGAAACATAGAAACACAGAAACATAGAAACACAGAAACATAGAAACACAGAAACACAGAAACATAGAAACACAGAAACACAGAAACATAGACACACAGAAACATAGAAACACAGAATCACAGAAACATAGAAACACAGAAACATAGAAACATAGAAACACAGAAACACAGAAACACAGAAACATAGAAACACAGAAACATAGAAACACAGATACACAGAAACATAGAAACACAGAAACATAGAAACACAGAAACATAGAAACACAGAAACACAGAAACATAGAAACACAGAAACACAGAAACATAGAAACACAGAAACATAGAAACATAGAAACACAGAAACATAGAAACATAGAAACACAGAAACATAGAAACACAGAAACATAGAAACACAGAAACACAGAAACATAGAACACAGAAACATAGAAACACAGAAACATAGAAACACAGAAACACAGAAACATAGAAACACAGAAACACAAAAACATAGAAACATAGAAACACAGAAACATAGAAACACAGAAACACAGAAACATAGCAACATAGAAACACAGAAACATAGAAACACAGAAACATAGCAACATAGAAACACAGAAACACAGAAACACAGAAACATAGAAACACAGAAACATAGAAACACAGAAACACAGAAACATAGAAACACAGAAACACAGAAACATAGAAACACAGAAACATAGAAACACAGAAACACAGAAACATAGAAACACAGAAACATAGAAACACAGAAACACAGAAACACAGAAACATAGAAACATATAAACACAAAAACATAGAAACACAGAAACACAGAAACATAGAAACACAGAAACACAGAAACATAGAAACACAGAAACATAGAAACACAGAAACATAGAAACATAGAAACATAGAAACACAGAAACATAGAAACACAGAAACATAGAAACATAGAAACAGAAACACAGAAACACAGCAACATAGAAACACAGCAACATTGAAACATAGAAACAGAAACATAGAAACATAGAAAAATAGAAACACAGAAACACAGAAACATAGAAACACAGAAACATAGAAACACAGAAACATAGAAACATAGAAACACAGAAACATAGAAACACAGAAACATAGAAACACAGAAACATAGAAACACAGAAACACAGAAACACAGAAGCATGGAAACACAGAAACATAGAAACACAGAAACATAGAAACACAGAAACATAGAAACATAGAAACACAGAAACACAGAAACACAGAAACATAGAAACACAGAAACATAGAAACACAGAAACACATTAACACAGAAACATAGAAACATAGAAACACAGAAACATAGAAACACAGAAACATAGAAACACAGAAACATAGAAACACAGAAACATAGAAACACAGAAACAAAGAAACATAGAAACATAGAAACACAGAAACATAGAAACACAGAAACACAGAAACATAGAAACATAGAAACACAGAAACAGAAACATAGAAACACAGAAACATAGAAACACAGAAACATAGAAACACAGAAACATAGAAACACAGAAACATAGAAACACAGAAACATAGAAACATAGAAACACAGAAACATAGAAACACAGAAACATAGAAACATAGAAACATAGAAATATAGAAACACAGAAACACAGAAACATAGAAACACAGAAACACAGAAACACAGAAACATAGAAACACAGAAACACAGAAACATAGAAACACAGAAACATAGAAACACAGAAACACAGAAACATAGAAACACAGAAACATAGAAACACAGAAACACAGAAACACAGAAACATAGAAACATATAAACACAAAAACATAGAAACACAGAAACACAGAAACATAGAAACACAGAAATATAGAAACATAGAAACATAGAAACACAGAAACAGAAACATAGAAACACAGAAACATAGAAACACAGAAACATAGAAACATAGAAACACAGAAACATAGAAACACAGAAACATAGAAACATAGAAACATAGAAACACAGAAACATAGAAACACAGAAACATAGAAACATAGAAACAGAAACACAGAAACACAGCAACATAGAAACACAGAAACATTGAAACATAGAAACAGAAACATAGAAACATAGAAAAATAGAAACACAGAAACACAGAAACATAGAAACACAGAAACATAGAAACACAGAAACATAGAAACATAGAAACACAGAAACATAGAAACACAGAAACATAGAAACACAGAAACATAGAAACACAGAAACACAGAAACACAGAAGCATAGAAACATAGAAACACAGAAACATAGAAACACAGAAACATAGAAACACAGAAACATAGAAACAGAGAAACACAGAAACACAGAAACACAGAAACACAGAAACACAGAAACACATTAACACAGAAACATAGAAACACAGAAACATAGAAACACAGAAACATAGAAACACAGAAACATAGAAACACAGAAACATAGAAACACAGAAACAAAGAAACATAGAAACACAGAAACACAGAAACATAGAAACACAGAAACATAGAAACACAGAAACACAGAAACATAGAAACACAGAAACATAGAAACACAGAAACACAGAAACACAGAAACATAGAAACATATAAACACAAAAACATAGAAACACAGAAACACAGAAACATAGAAACACAGAAATATAGAAACATAGAAACATAGAAACACAGAAACAGAAACATAGAAACACAGAAACATAGAAACACAGAAACATAGAAACATAGAAACACAGAAACATAGAAACACAGAAACATAGAAACATAGAAACATAGAAACACAGAAACATAGAAACACAGAAACATAGAAACATAGAAACAGAAACACAGAAACACAGCAACATAGAAACACAGAAACATTGAAACATAGAAACAGAAACATAGAAACATAGAAAAATAGAAACACAGAAACACAGAAACATAGAAACACAGAAACATAGAAACACAGAAACATAGAAACATAGAAACACAGAAACATAGAAACACAGAAACATAGAAACACAGAAACATAGAAACACAGAAACACAGAAACACAGAAGCATAGAAACATAGAAACACAGAAACATAGAAACACAGAAACATAGAAACACAGAAACATAGAAACAGAGAAACACAGAAACACAGAAACACAGAAACACAGAAACACAGAAACATAGAAACACAGAAACACATTAACACAGAAACATAGAAACATAGAAACACAGAAACATAGAAACACAGAAACATAGAAACACAGAAACATAGAAACACAGAAACATAGAAACACAGAAACAAAGAAACATAGAAACACAGAAACATAGAAACACAGAAACACAGAAACATAGAAACACAGAAACAGAAACATAGAAACACAGAAACATAGAAACACAGAAACATAGAAACACAGAAACATAGAAACACAGAAACATAGAAACACAGAAACATAGAAACACAGAAACATAGAAACATAGAAACACAGAAACATAGAAACACAGAAACATAGAAACATAGAAACATAGAAATATAGAAACATAGAAAAACAAAAACATAGAAACACAGAAACATAGAAACATAGAAACACAGAAACACAGAAACATAGAAACACAGAAACACAGAAACATAGAAACATAGAAACACAGAAACATAGAAACATAGAAACATAGAAACACAGAAACATAGAAATACAGAAGCATAGAAACACAGAAACATAGAAACACAGAAACACAGAAACATAGAAACATAGAAACACAGAAATATAGAAACATAGAAACACAGAAACATAGAAACACAGAAACACAGAAACATAGAAACACAGAAACATAGAAACATAGAAACACAGAAACATAGAAACATAGAAACACAGAAAAATAGAAATACAGAAACATAGAAACATAGAAACACAGAAATATAGAAACATAGAAACACAGAAACATAGAAACACAGAAACATAGAAACACAGAAACATAGAAACATAGAAACACAGAAACATAGAAACACAGAAACATAGAAACATAGAAACACAGAAACATAGAAACATAGAAACAGAAACACAGAAACATAGAAACATAGAAACACAGAAACATAGAAACATAGAAACAGAAACATAGAAACATAGAAACATAGAAACACAGAAACATAGAAACATAGAAACAGAAACACAGAAACATAGAAACACAGAAACATAGAAACAGAAACATAGAAACACAGAAACATAGAAACATAGAAACAGAAACACAGAAACATAGAAACAGAAACATAGAAACATAGAAACATAGAAACACAGAAACATAGAAACATAGAAACAGAAACATAGAAACATAGAAACATAGAAACATAGAAACAGAAACATAGAAACATAGAAACATAGAAACAGAAACACAGAAACACAGAAACATAGAAACAGAAACATAGAAACATAGAAACATAGAAACACAGAAACATAGAAACAGAAACATAGAAACAGAAACACAGAAACATAGAAACAGAAACATAGAAACATAGAAACAGAAACATAGAAACATAGAAACATAGAAACAAAGAAACATATAAACATAGAAAAAGAAACACAGAAACATAGAAACATAGAAACATAGAAACAGAAACATAGAAACACAGAAACATAGAAACAGAAACACAGAAACACAGAAACATAGAAACAGAAACATAGAAACACAGAAACATAGAAACACAGAAATACAGAAACATAGAAACACAGAAACATAGAAACACAGAAACATAGAAACACAGAAACAGAAACATAGAAACACAGAAACACAGAAACACAGAAACAGAAACACAGAAACATAGAAACATTGAAACACAGAAACATAGAAACATAGAAACACAGAAACAGAAACATAGAAACACAGAAACATAGAAACACATAAACACAGAAACATAGAAACACAGAAACATAGAAACACAGAAACATAGAAACACAGAAACAGAAATACAGAAACACAGAAACATAGAAACACAGAAACATTGAAACATAGAAACAGAAACATAGAAACATAGAAACACAGAAAAATAGAAACACAGAAACACAGAAACATAGAAACATAGAAACACAGAAACATAGAAACATAGAAACACAGAAATATAGAAAGATAGAGACACAGAAACATAGAAACACAGAAACACAGAAACATAGAAACACAGAAACATAGAAACACAGAAACATAGAAAAACAGAAACACAGAAGCATAGAAACATAGAAACACAGAAACATAGAAACACAGAAACATAGAAACACAGAAACATAGAAACACAGAAACACAGAAACACAGAAACACAGAAACATAGAAACATAGAAACACAGAAACACATTAACACAGAAACATAGAAACATAGAAACACAGAAACATAGAAACACAGAAATATAGAAACACAGAAACATAGAAACACAGAAACAAAGAAACATAGAAACATAGAAACACAGAAACATAGAAACACAAAAACACAGAAACATAGAAACACAGAAACATAGAAACACAGAAACACAGAAACATAGAAACACAGAAACATAGAAACACTGAAACATAGAAACACAGAAACACAGAAACAAAGAAATATAGAAACATAGAAACACAGAAACACAGAAACATAGAAACACAGAAACATAGAAACATAGAAACACAGAAACATAGAAACACAGAAACATAGAAACACCGAAACACAGAAACACAGAAACACAGAAACATAGAAACACAGAAACACAGAAACAGAGAAACACAGAAACACAGAAACATAGAAACACAGAAACAGAGAAACACAGAAACATAGAAACACAGAAACAATGAAACACAGAAACATAGAAACACAGAAACATAGAAACATAGAAACACAGAAACATAGAAACACAGAAACATAGAAACATAGAAACAGAAACATAGAAACATAGAAACATAGAAACAAACATAGAAACAGAAACATAGAAACAGAAACACAGAAACACAGAAACATAGAAACAGAAACATAGAAACATAGAAACACAGAAACATAGAAACACAGAAACACAGAAACATAGAAACACAGAAACATAGAAACACAGAAACAGAAACAGAAAGATAGAAACACAGAAACACAGAAACAGAAACATAGAAACATAGAAACACAGAAACATAGAAACATAGAAACATAGAAACACAGAAACAGAAACATAGAAACACAGAAACATAGAAACAAAGAAACACAGAAACATAGAAACACAGAAACATAGAAACACAGAAACATAGAAACACAGAAACATAGAAACATAGAAACAGAAACACAGAAACATAGAAACACAGAAACATAGAAACATAGAAACAGAAACATAGAAACATAGAAACACAGAAACATAGAAACACAGAAACACAGAAACATAGAAACATAGAAACACAGAAACATAGAAACATAGAAACACAGAAACATAGAAACATAGAAACACAGAAACATAGAAACACAGAAACACAGAAACATAGAAACACAGAAACATAGAAACACAGAAACATAGAAAAACAGAAACATAGAAACATAGAAACACAGAAACATAGAAACACAGAAACACAGAAGCATAGAAACATAGAAACACAGAAACATAGAAACACAGAAACATAGAAACACAGAAACATAGAAACATAGAAACACAGAAACACAGAAACACAGAAACATAGAAACACCGAAACACAGAAACACATTAACACAGAAACACAGAAACATAGAAACACAGAAACAAAGAAACATAGAAACATAGATACACAGAAACACAGAAACATAGAAACACAGAAACATAGAAACACAGAAACACAGAAACATAGAAACACAGAAACATAGAAACACAGAAACATAGAAATTAGAAACATAGAAACAGAAACATAGAAACATAGAAACACAGAAACATAGAAACACAGAAACACAGAAACATAGAAACATAGAAACACAGAAACATAGAAACATAGAAACACAGAAACATAGAAACATAGAAACACAGAAACATAGAAACACAGAAACACAGAAACATAGAAACACAGAAACATAGAAACACAGAAACATAGAAAAACAGAAACATAGAAACATAGAAACACAGAAACATAGAAACACAGAAACACAGAAGCATAGAAACATAGAAACACAGAAACATAGAAACACAGAAACATAGAAACACAGAAACATAGAAACATAGAAACACAGAAACACAGAAACACAGAAACATAGAAACACCGAAACACAGAAACACATTAACACAGAAACACAGAAACATAGAAACACAGAAACAAAGAAACATAGAAACATAGATACACAGAAACACAGAAACATAGAAACACAGAAACATAGAAACACAGAAACACAGAAACATAGAAACACAGAAACATAGAAACACAGAAACATAGAAACACAGAAACACAGAAACATAGAAACACAGAAACAAAGAAACATAGAAACACAGAAACACAGAAACATAGAAACACAGAAACATAGAAACATAGAAACACAGAAACATAGGAACACAGAAACATAGAAACACAGAAACACAGAAACACAGAAACATAGAAACACAGAAACATAGAAACACAGAAACATAGAAAAACAGAAACACAGAAACATAGAAACACAGAAACACAGAAACATAGAAACACAGAAACACAGAAACATAGAAACACAGAAACACAGAAACATAGAAACACAGAAACACAGAAACATAGAAACACAGAAACATCGAAACACAGAAACATCGAAACACAGAAACATAGAAACACAGAAACATAGAAACATAGAAACACAGAAACATAGAAACACAGAAACACAGAAACATAGAAACACAGAAACATAGAAACACAGAAACATAGAAACACAGAAACACAGAAACACAGAAACATAGAAACACAGAAACACAGAAACAGAGAAACATAGAAACACAGAAACATAGAAACACAGAAACATAGAAACATAGAAACACAGAAACATAGAAACATAGAAACACAGAAACATAGAAACACAGAAACATAGAAACATAGAAACAGAAACATAGAAACATAGAAACAGAAACACAGAAACATAGAAACAGAAACATAGAAACATAGAAACACAGAAACAGAAACATAGAAACAGAAACACAGAAACATAGAAACAGAAACATAGAAACGTAAAAACAGAAACATAGAAACATAGAAACATAGAAACACAGAAACATAGAAACAGAAACATAGAAACACAGAAACATAGAAACAGAAACACAGAAACACAGAAACACAGAAACATAGAAACAGAAACATAGAAACATAGAAACACAGAAACATAGAAACACAGAAACACAGAATCATAGAAACACAGAAACATAGAAACACAGAAACAGAAACAGAAACATAGAAACACAGAAACACAGAAACACAGAAACAGAAACATAGAAACATAGAAACACAGAAACATAGAAACATAGAAACATAGAAACACAGAAACAGAAACATAGAAACACAGAAACATAGAAACACAGAAACACAGAAACATAGAAACACAGAAACATAGAAACACAGAAACATAGAAACATAGAAACAGAAACACAGAAACATAGAAACACAGAAACACAGAAACATAGAAACACAGAAACAGAGAAACACAGAAACATAGAAACACAGAAACATAGAAACACAGAAACATAGAAACATAGAAACACAGAAACATAGAAACATAGAAACACAGAAACATAGAAACACAGAAACATAGAAACATAGAAACAGAAACATAGAAACATAGAAACATAGAAACAAACATAGAAACAGAAACATAGAAACATAGAAACAGAAACACAGAAACATAGAAACAGAAACATAGAAACATAGAAACACAGAAACAGAAACATAGAAACAGAAACACAGAAACATAGAAACAGAAACATAGAAATGTAGAAACAGAAACATAGAAACATAGAAACATAGAAACACAGAAACATAGAAACAGAAACATAGAAACACAGAAACATAGAAACAGAAACACAGAAACACAGAAACACAGAAACATGGAAACACAGAAACATAGAAAACAGAAACATAGAAACATAGAAACACAGAAACATAGAAACACAGAAACACAGAAGCATAGAAACATCGAAACACAGAAACATAGAAACACAGAAACATAGAAACACAGAAAAATAGAAACATAGAAACACAGAAACACAGAAACACAGAAACATAGAAACACAGAAACACAGAAACACATTAACACAGAAACATAGAAACATAGAAACACAGAAACATAGAAACACAGAAACATAGAAACACAGAAACACAGAAACATAGAAACAACAGAAACATAGAAACACAGAAACATAGAAACACAGAAACATAGAAACATAGAAACAGAAACACAGAAACATAGAAACACAGAAACACAGAAACATAGAAACACAGAAACAGCGAAACACAGAAACATAGAAACACAGAAACATAGAAACACAGAAACATAGAAACATAGAAACACAGAAACATAGAAACATAGAAACACAGAAACATAGAAACACAGATACATAGAAACATAGAAACAGAAACATAGAAACATAGAAACATAGAAAAAAACATAGAAACAGAAACATAGAAACATAGAAACAGAAACACAGAAACATAGAAACAGAAACATAGAAACATAGAAACACAGAAACAGAAACATAGAAACAGAAACACAGAAACATAGAAGCAGAAACATAGAAACGTAGAAACAGAAACATAGAAACATAGAAACACAGAAACATAGAAACAGAAACATAGAAACACAGAAACATAGAAACAGAAACACAGAAACACAGAAACACAGAAACATAGAAACAGAAACATAGAAACATAGAAACACAGAAACATAGAAACACAGAAACACAGAAACATAGAAACACAGAAACATAGAAACACAGAAACAGAAACAGAAACATAGAAACACAGAAACACAGAAACACAGAAACAGAAACATAGAAACATAGAAACACAGAAACAGAGAAACATAGAAACACAGAAACAGAAACATAGAAACACAGAAACATAGAAACACAGAAACACAGAAACATAGAAACACAGAAACATAGAAACACAGAAACATAGAAACACAGAAACATAGAAACATAGAAACAGAAACACAGAAACATAGAAACACAGAAACATAGAAACATAGAAACAGAAACATAGAAACATAGAAACACAGAAACATAGAAACACAGAAACACAGAAACATAGAAACATAGAAACACAGAAACATAGCAACACAGAAACATAGAAACATAGAAACACAGAAACATAGAAACACAGAAACACAGAAACATAGAAACACAGAAACATAGAAACACAGAAACATAGAAAAACAGAAACATAGAAACATAGAAACACAGAAACATAGAAACACAGAAACATAGAAACACAGAAACATAGAAACATAGAAACACAGAAACACAGAAACATAGAAACACAGAAACACATTAACACAGAAACATAGAAACATAGAAACACAGAAACATAGAAACACAGAAACATAGAAACAAAGAAACATAGAAACATAGAAACACAGATACACAGAAACACAGAAACATAGAAACACAGAAACACAGAAACATAGAAACACAGAGACATAGAAACACAGAAACACAGAAACATAGAAACACAGAAACAAAGAAACATAGAAACACAGAAACACAGAAACATAGAAACACAGAAACATAGAAACATAGAAACACAGAAACATAGGAACACAGAAACATAGAAACACAGAAACACAGAAACACAGAAACATAGAAACACAGAAACATAGAAACACAGAAACATAGAAACACAGAAACATAGAAAAACAGAAACACAGAAACATAGAAACACAGAAACACAGAAACACCGAAACACAGAAACACAGAAACATAGAAACACAGAAACACAGAAACATAGAAACACAGAAACATAGAAACACGGAAACATCGAAACACAGAAACATAGAAACATAGAAACACAGAAACATAGAAACACAGAAACATAGAAACATAGAAACACAGAAACATAGAAACACAGAAACACAGAAACATAGAAACACAGAAACATAGAAACACAGAAACATAGAAACACGGAAACATAGAAACATAGAAACACAGAAACACAGAAACAGAAACATAGAAACATAGAAACACAGAAACATAGAAACATAGAAACACAGAAACATAGAAACACAGAAACATAGAAACACAGAAACATAGAAACACAGAAACATAGAAACATAGAAACACAGAAACATAGAAACACAGAAACATAGAAACATAGAAACATAGAAACACAGAAACATAGAAACACAGAAACATAGAAACATAGAAACACAGAAACATAGAAACATAGAAACACAGAAACATAGAAACACAGAAACACAGAAACATAGAAACACAGAAACATAGAAACACAGAAACACAGAAACATAGAAACACAGAAACATAGAAACACAGAAACATAGAAACATAGAAACACAGAAACATAGAAACACAGAAACATAGAAACATAGTAACACAGAAACATAGAAACACAGAAACATAGAAACACAGAAACATAGAAACACAGAAACACAGAAACATAGAAACACAGAAACATAGAAACATAGCAACACAGAAACATAGAAACATAGAAACACAGAAACACAGAAACATAGAAACACAGAAACATAGAAACATAGAAACACAGAAACATAGTAACACAGAAACATAGAAACACAGAAACACAGAAACATAGAAACACAGAAACATAGAAACACAGAAACATAGAAACACAGAAACATAGAAACACAGAAACACAGAAACATAGAAACACAGAAACATAGAAACATAGAAACACAGAAACACAGAAACATAGAAACACAGAAACATAGAAACACAGAAACATAGAAACACAGAAACACAGAAACATAGAAACATAGAAACACAGAAACATAGAAGCACAGAAACATAGAAACATAGAAATACAGAAACATAGAAACACAGAAACACAGAAACATAGAAATACAAAAACATAGAAACATAGAAACACAGAAACATAGAAACACAGAAACACAGAAACATAGAAACACAGAAAGATAGAAACATAGAAACAAAAAAACATAGAAACACAGAAACATAGAAACATAGAAACACAGATACATAGAAACATAGAAACACATAAACATAGAAACACAGAAACATAGAAACATAGAAACATAGAAACACAGAAACATAGATACACAGAAACATAGAAACACAGAAACATAGAAACATAGAAAAACAGAAACATAGAAACATAGAAACACAGAAACATAGAAACACAGAAAGATAGAAACACAGAAACATAGAAACATAGAAAAACAGAAACATAGAAACATAGAAACACAGAAACATAGAAACACAGAAACATAGAAACACAGAAACATAGAAACACAGAAACACAGAAACATAGAAACATACAAAAACAGAAACATAGAAACAAAGAAACACAGAAACATTAGAAACACAGAAACATAGAAACATAGAAAAACAGAAATATAGAAACATAGAAACACAGAAACATAGAAACACAGAAACATAGAAACACAGAAACATAGAAACATAGAAATACAGAAACATAGAAACATAGAAAAACAGAAACATAGAAACATAGAAACACAGAAACATAGAAACACAGAAACATAGAAACACAGAAACATAGAAACACAGAAACATAGAAACACAGAAACATAGAAACACAGAAACATTGAAAAACAGAAACATAGAAACATAGAAACACAGAAACATAGAAACACAGAAACATAGAAACATAGAAACACAGGAACACAGAAACACAGAAACATAGAAACACAGAAACACAGAAACATAGAAACACAGAAACACAGAAACATATAAACACAGAAACATATAAACACAGAAACAGAAATACAGAAACACAGAAACATAGAAACACAGAAACATTGAAACATAGAAACAGAAACATAGAAACATAGAAACACAGAAAAATAGAAACACAGAAACACAGAAACATAGAAACATAGAAACACAGAAACATAGAAACATAGAAACACAGAAATATAGAAACATAGAGACACAGAAACATAGAAACACAGAAACACAGAAACATAGAAACACAGAAACATAGAAACACAGAAACATAGAAAAACAGAAACACAGAAACACAGAAGCATAGAAACATAGAAACACAGAAACATAGAAACACAGAAACATAGAAACACAGAAACATAGAAACATAGAAACAAAGAAACACAGAAACATAGAAACACAGAAACATAGAAACACAGAAACACAGAAACAAAGAAACATAGAAACATAGAAACACAGAAACACAGAAGCATAGAAACATAGAAACACAGAAACATAGAAACACAGAAACATAGAAACACAGAAACATAGAAACACAGAAACACAGAAACACAGAAACACAGAAACATAGAAACATAGAAACACAGAAACACATTAACACAGAAACATAGAAACATAGAAACACAGAAACATAGAAACACAGAAATATAGAAACACAGAAACATAGAAACACAGAAACAAAGAAACATAGAAACATAGAAACACAGAAACATAGAAACACAAAAACACAGAAACATAGAAACACAGAAACATAGAAACACAGAAACACAGAAACATAGAAACACAGAAACATAGAAACACTGAAACATAGAAACACAGAAACACAGAAACAAAGAAATATAGAAACATAGAAACACAGAAACACAGAAACATAGAAACACAGAAACATAGAAACATAGAAACACAGAAACATAGAAACACAGAAACATAGAAACACCGAAACACAGAAACACAGAAACACAGAAACATAGAAACACAGAAACACAGAAACAGAGAAACACAGAAACACAGAAACATAGAAACACAGAAACAGAGAAACACAGAAACATAGAAACACAGAAACAATGAAACACAGAAACATAGAAACACAGAAACATAGAAACATAGAAACACAGAAACATAGAAACACAGAAACATAGAAACATAGAAACAGAAACATAGAAACATAGAAACATAGAAACAAACATAGAAACAGAAACATAGAAACAGAAACACAGAAACACAGAAACATAGAAACAGAAACATAGAAACACAGAAACATAGAAACACAGAAACACAGAAACATAGAAACACAGAAACATAGAAACACAGAAACAGAAACAGAAAGATAGAAACACAGAAACACAGAAACAGAAACATAGAAACACAGAAACATAGAAACATAGAAACATAGAAACACAGAAACAGAAACATAGAAACACAGAAACATAGAAACAAAGAAACACAGAAACATAGAAACACAGAAACATAGAAACACAGAAACATAGAAACACAGAAACATAGAAACATAGAAACAGAAACACAGAAACATAGAAACACAGAAACATAGAAACATAGAAACAGAAACATAGAAACATAGAAACACAGAAACATAGAAACACAGAAACACAGAAACATAGAAACATAGAAACACAGAAACATAGAAACATAGAAACACAGAAACATAGAAACATAGAAACACAGAAACATAGAAACACAGAAACACAGAAACATAGAAACACAGAAACATAGAAACACAGAAACATAGAAAAACAGAAACATAGAAACATAGAAACACAGAAACATAGAAACACAGAAACACAGAAGCATAGAAACATAGAAACACAGAAACATAGAAACACAGAAACATAGAAACACAGAAACATAGAAACATAGAAACACAGAAACACAGAAACACAGAAACATAGAAACACCGAAACACAGAAACACATTAACACAGAAACACAGAAACATAGAAACACAGAAACAAAGAAACATAGAAACATAGATACACAGAAACACAGAAACATAGAAACACAGAAACATAGAAACACAGAAACACAGAAACATAGAAACACAGAAACATAGAAACACAGAAACATAGAAACACAGAAACACAGAAACATAGAAACACAGAAACAAAGAAACATAGAAACACAGAAACACAGAAACATAGAAACACAGAAACATAGAAACATAGAAACACAGAAACATAGGAACACAGAAACATAGAAACACAGAAACACAGAAACACAGAAACATAGAAACACAGAAACATAGAAACACAGAAACATAGAAAAACAGAAACACAGAAACATAGAAACACAGAAACACAGAAACATAGAAACACAGAAACACAGAAACATAGAAACACAGAAACACAGAAACATAGAAACACAGAAACACAGAAACATAGAAACACAGAAACATCGAAACACAGAAACATCGAAACACAGAAACATAGAAACATAGAAACACAGAAACATAGAAACACAGAAACACAGAAACATAGTAACACAGAAACATAGAAACACAGAAACATAGAAACACAGAAACATAGAAACACAGAAACACAGAAACACAGAAACATAGAAACACAGAAACACAGAAACAGAGAAACATAGAAACACAGAAACATAGAAACACAGAAACATAGAAACATAGAAACACAGAAACATAGAAACACAGAAACATAGAAACACAGAAACATAGAAACATAGAAACAGAAACATAGAAACACAGAAACAGAAACATAGAAACAGAAACACAGAAACATAGAAACAGAAACATAGAAACGTAAAAACAGAAACATAGAAACATAGAAACATAGAAACACAGAAACATAGAAACAGAAACATAGAAACACAGAAACATAGAAACAGAAACACAGAAACACAGAAACACAGAAACATAGAAACAGAAACATAGAAACATAGAAACACAGAAACATAGAAACACAGAAACACAGAATCATAGAAACACAGAAACATAGAAACACAGACAGAAACAGAAACATAGAAACACAGAAACACAGAAACACAGAAACAGAAACATAGAAACATAGAAACACAGAAACATAGAAACATAGAAACATAGAAACACAGAAACAGAAACATAGAAACACAGAAACATAGAAACACAGAAACACAGAAACATAGAAACACAGAAACATAGAAACACAGAAACATAGAAACACAGAAACATAGAAACATAGAAACAGAAACACAGAAACATAGAAACACAGAAACACAGAAACATAGAAACACAGAAACAGAGAAACACAGAAACAGAGAAACACAGAAACATAGAAACACAGAAACATAGAAACACAGAAACATAGAAACATAGAAACACAGAAACATAGAAACATAGAAACACAGAAACATAGAAACACAGAAACATAGAAACATAGAAACAGAAACATAGAAACATAGAAACATAGAAACAAACATAGAAACAGAAACATAGAAACATAGAAACAGAAACACAGAAACATAGAAACAGAAACATAGAAACATAGAAACACAGAAACAGAAACATAGAAACAGAAACACAGAAACATAGAAACAGAAACATAGAAATGTAGAAACAGAAACATAGAAACATAGAAACATAGAAACACAGAAACATAGAAACAGAAACATAGAAACACAGAAACATAGAAACAGAAACACAGAAACACAGAAACACAGAAACATGGAAACACAGAAACATAGAAAACAGAAACATAGAAACATAGAAACACAGAAACATAGAAACACAGAAACACAGAAGCATAGAAACATCGAAACACAGAAACATAGAAACACAGAAACATAGAAACACAGAAAAATAGAAACATAGAAACACAGAAACACAGAAACACAGAAACATAGAAACACAGAAACACAGAAACACATTAACACAGAAACATAGAAACATAGAAACACAGAAACATAGAAACACAGAAACATAGAAACACAGAAACACAGAAACATAGAAACAACAGAAACATAGAAACACAGAAACATAGAAACACAGAAACATAGAAACATAGAAACAGAAACACAGAAACATAGAAACACAGAAACACAGAAACATAGAAACACAGAAACAGCGAAACACAGAAACATAGAAACACAGAAACATAGAAACACAGAAACATAGAAACATAGAAACACAGAAACATAGAAACATAGAAACACAGAAACATAGAAACACAGATACATAGAAACATAGAAACAGAAACATAGAAACATAGAAACATAGAAAAAAACATAGAAACAGAAACATAGAAACATAGAAACAGAAACACAGAAACATAGAAACAGAAACATAGAAACATAGAAACACAGAAACAGAAACATAGAAACAGAAACACAGAAACATAGAAGCAGAAACATAGAAACGTAGAAACAGAAACATAGAAACATAGAAACACAGAAACATAGAAACAGAAACATAGAAACACAGAAACATAGAAACAGAAACACAGAAACACAGAAACACAGAAACATAGAAACAGAAACATAGAAACATAGAAACACAGAAACATAGAAACACAGAAACACAGAAACATAGAAACACAGAAACATAGAAACACAGAAACAGAAACAGAAACATAGAAACACAGAAACACAGAAACACAGAAACAGAAACATAGAAACATAGAAACACAGAAACAGAGAAACATAGAAACACAGAAACAGAAACATAGAAACACAGAAACATAGAAACACAGAAACACAGAAACATAGAAACACAGAAACATAGAAACACAGAAACATAGAAACACAGAAACATAGAAACATAGAAACAGAAACACAGAAACATAGAAACACAGAAACATAGAAACATAGAAACAGAAACATAGAAACATAGAAACACAGAAACATAGAAACACAGAAACACAGAAACATAGAAACATAGAAACACAGAAACATAGCAACACAGAAACATAGAAACATAGAAACACAGAAACATAGAAACACAGAAACACAGAAACATAGAAACACAGAAACATAGAAACACAGAAACATAGAAAAACAGAAACATAGAAACATAGAAACACAGAAACATAGAAACACAGAAACATAGAAACACAGAAACATAGAAACATAGAAACACAGAAACACAGAAACATAGAAACACAGAAACACATTAACACAGAAACATAGAAACATAGAAACACAGAAACATAGAAACACAGAAACATAGACACAAAGAAACATAGAAACATAGAAACACAGATACACAGAAACACAGAAACATAGAAACACAGAAACACAGAAACATAGAAACACAGAGACATAGAAACACAGAAACACAGAAACATAGAAACACAGAAACAAAGAAACATAGAAACACAGAAACACAGAAACATAGAAACACAGAAACATAGAAACATAGAAACACAGAAACATAGGAACACAGAAACATAGAAACACAGAAACACAGAAACACAGAAACATAGAAACACAGAAACATAGAAACACAGAAACATAGAAACACAGAAACATAGAAAAACAGAAACACAGAAACATAGAAACACAGAAACACAGAAACACCGAAACACAGAAACACAGAAACATAGAAACACAGAAACACAGAAACATAGAAACACAGAAACATAGAAACACGGAAACATCGAAACACAGAAACATAGAAACATAGAAACACAGAAACATAGAAACACAGAAACATAGAAACATAGAAACACAGAAACATAGAAACACAGAAACACAGAAACATAGAAACACAGAAACATAGAAACACAGAAACATAGAAACACGGAAACATAGAAACACAGAAACACAGAAACAGAAACATAGAAACATAGAAACACAGAAACATAGAAACATAGAAACACAGAAACATAGAAACACAGAAACATAGAAACACAGAAACATAGAAACACAGAAACATAGAAACATAGAAACACAGAAACATAGAAACACAGAAACATAGAAACATAGAAACATAGAAACACAGAAACATAGAAACACAGAAACATAGAAACATAGAAACACAGAAACATAGAAACATAGAAACACAGAAACATAGAAACACAGAAACACAGAAACATAGAAACACAGAAACATAGAAACACAGAAACACAGAAACATAGAAACACAGAAACATAGAAACACAGAAACATAGAAACATAGAAACACAGAAACATAGAAACACAGAAACATAGAAACATAGTAACACAGAAACATAGAAACACAGAAACATAGAAACACAGAAACATAGAAACACAGAAACACAGAAACATAGAAACACAGAAACATAGAAACATAGCAACACAGAAACATAGAAACATAGAAACACAGAAACACAGAAACATAGAAACACAGAAACATAGAAACATAGAAACACAGAAACATAGTAACACAGAAACATAGAAACACAGAAACACAGAAATATAGAAACACAGAAACATAGAAACACAGAAACATAGAAACACAGAAACATAGAAACACAGAAACACAGAAACATAGAAACACAGAAACATAGAAACATAGAAACACAGAAACACAGAAACATAGAAACACAGAAACATAGAAACACAGAAACATAGAAACACAGAAACACAGAAACATAGAAATACAGAAACACAGAAACATAGAAACACAGAAACACAGAAACATAGAAACATAGAAACACAGAAACATAGAAGCACAGAAACATAGAAACATAGAAATACAGAAACATAGAAACACAGAAACACAGAAACATAGAAATACAAAAACATAGAAACATAGAAACACAGAAACATAGAAACACAGAAACACAGAAACATAGAAACACAGAAAGATAGAAACATAGAAACAAAAAAACATAGAAACACAGAAACATAGAAACATAGAAAGACAGATACATAGAAACATAGAAACACATAAACATAGAAACACAGAAACATAGAAACATAGAAACATAGAAACACAGAAACATAGATACACAGAAACATAGAAACACAGAAACATAGAAACATAGAAAAACAGAAACATAGAAACATAGAAACACAGAAACATAGAAACACAGAAAGATAGAAACACAGAAACATAGAAACATAGAAAAACAGAAACATAGAAACATAGAAACACAGAAACATAGAAACACAGAAACATAGAAACACAGAAACATAGAAACACAGAAACACAGAAACATAGAAACATACAAAAACAGAAACATAGAAACAAAGAAACACAGAAACATTAGAAACACAGAAACATAGAAACATAGAAAAACAGAAATATAGAAACATAGAAACACAGAAACATAGAAACACAGAAACATAGAAACACAGAAACATAGAAACATAGAAATACAGAAACATAGAAACATAGAAAAACAGAAACATAGAAACATAGAAACACAGAAACATAGAAACACAGAAACATAGAAACACAGAAACATAGAAACACAGAAACATAGAAACACAGAAACATTGAAAAACAGAAACATAGAAACATAGAAACACAGAAACATAGAAACACAGAAACATAGAAACATAGAAACACAGGAACACAGAAACACAGAAACATAGAAACACAGAAACACAGAAACATAGAAACACAGAAACACAGAAACATATAAACACAGAAACATATAAACACAGAAACATAGAAACACAGAAACACAGAAACATAGAAACACAGGAACACAGAAACATAGAAACACAGGAACACAGAAACATAGAAACACAGAAACACAGAAACAAAGAAACACAGAAACACAGAAACATAGAATCACAGGAACACTGAAACACAGAAACATAGAAACACAGAAACATAGAAACACAGAAACACAGAAACATATAAACACAGAAACATACAAACACAGAAACATATAAACACAGAAACACAGGAACACAGAAACATAGAAACACAGAAACACAGAAACATAGAAACACAGAAACATAGAAACACAGAAACATAGAAACACAGAAACACAGAAACATAGAAACACAGAAACATAGAAACATAGAAACACAGAAACACAGAAACATAGAAACACAGAAACACAGAAACATAGAAACACAGAAACATAAAAACACAGAAACATAGAAACACAGAAACACAGAAACATAGAAATACAGAAACACAGAAACATAGAAACACAGAAACACAGAAACATAGAAACATAGAAACACAGAAACATAGAAACACAGAAACATAGAAACATAGAAACATAGAAATACAGAAACATAGAAACACAGAAACACAGAAACATAGAAATACAAAAACATAGAAACATAGAAACACAGAAACATAGAAACACAGAAACACAGAAACATAGAAACACAGAAACATAGAAACATAGAAACAAAGAAAAATAGAAACACAGAAACATAGAAACATAGAAACACAGAAACATAGAAACATAGAAACACAGAAACATAGAAACACAGAAACATAGAAACAGAAACATAGAAACACAGAAACACAGAAACATAGAAACACAGAAACATAGAAACATAGAAAAACAGAAACATAGAAACATAGAAACACAGAAACATAGAAACACAGAAACATAGAAACACAGAAACACAGAAACATAGAAACATAGAAACACAGAAACACAGAAACATAGAAACACAGAAACACAGAAACATAGAAACATAGAAACACAGAAACACAGAAACATAGAAACATAGAAACACAGAAACATAGAAACATAGAAAAACAGAAACATAGAAACATAGAAACACAGAAACATAGAAACACAGAAACATAGAAACACAGAAACATAGAAACATAGTAACACAGAAACATAGAAACATAGAAAAACAGAAACATAGAAACATAGAAACACAGAAACATAGAAACACAGAAACATAGAAACACAGAAACATAAAAACATAGAAACACAGAAACATAGAAACATAGAAAAACAGAAACATAGAAACACAGAAACATAGACACACAGAAACATAGAAACACAGAAACATAGAAACATAGAAACACAGAAACATAGAAACATAGAAAAACAGAAATATAGAAACATAGAAACATAGAAACGTAGAAACACAGAAACATAGAAACACAGAAACATAGAAACACAGAAACACAGAAACATAGAAACACAGAAACATAGAAACACAGAAACATAGAAACACAGAAACATAGAAACATAGAAACAGAAACACAGAAACATAGAAACACAGAAACATAGAAACATAGAAACAGAAACATAGAAACATAGAAACACAGAAACATAGAAACACAGAAACACAGAAACATAGAAACATAGAAACACAGAAACATAGCAACACAGAAACATAGAAACATAGAAACACAGAAACATAGAAACACAGAAACACAGAAACATAGAAACACAGAAACATAGAAACACAGAAACATAGAAAAACAGAAACATAGAAACATAGAAACACAGAAACATAGAAACACAGAAACATAGAAACACAGAAACATAGAAACATAGAAACACAGAAACACAGAAACATAGAAACACAGAAACACATTAACACAGAAACATAGAAACATAGAAACACAGAAACATAGAAACACAGAAACATAGAAACAAAGAAACATAGAAACATAGAAACACAGAAACACAGAAACATAGAAACATAGAAACACAGAAACATAGCAACACAGAAACATAGAAACATAGAAACACAGAAACATAGAAACACAGAAACACAGAAACATAGAAACACAGAAACATAGAAACACAGAAACATAGAAAAACAGAAACATAGAAACATAGAAACACAGAAACATAGAAACACAGAAACATAGAAACACAGAAACATAGAAACATAGAAACACAGAAACACAGAAACATAGAAACACAGAAACACATTAACACAGAAACATAGAAACATAGAAACACAGAAACATAGAAACACAGAAACATAGAAACAAAGAAACATAGAAACATAGAAACACAGATACACAGAAACACAGAAACATAGAAACACAGATACACAGAAACATAGAAACACAGAAACATAGAAACACAGAAACACAGAAACATAGAAACACAGAAACAAAGAAACATAGAAACACAGAAACACAGAAACATAGAAACACAGAAACATAGAAACATAGAAACACAGAAACATAGGAACACAGAAACATAGAAACACAGAAACACAGAAACACAGAAACATAGAAACACAGAAACATAGAAACACAGAAACATAGAAACACAGAAACATAGAAAAACAGAAACACAGAAACATAGAAACACAGAAACACAGAAACACCGAAACACAGAAACACAGAAACATAGAAACACAGAAACACAGAAACATAGAAACACAGAAACATAGAAACACGGAAACATCGAAACACAGAAACATAGAAACATAGAAACACAGAAACATAGAAACACAGAAACATAGAAACACAGAAACATAGAAACACAGAAACATAGAAACATAGAAACACAGAAACATAGAAACACAGAAACATAGAAACATAGAAACATAGAAACACAGAAACATAGAAACACAGAAACATAGAAACATAGAAACACAGAAACATAGAAACATAGAAACACAGAAACATAGAAACACAGAAACACAGAAACATAGAAACACAGAAACATAGAAACACAGAAACACAGAAACATAGAAACACAGAAACATAGAAACACAGAAACATAGACACATAGAAACACAGAAACATAGAAACACAGAAACATAGAAACATAGTAACACAGAAACATAGAAACACAGAAACATAGAAACACAGAAACATAGAAACACAGAAACACAGAAACATAGAAACACAGAAACATAGAAACATAGCAACACAGAAACATAGAAACATAGAAACACAGAAACACAGAAACATAGAAACACAGAAACATAGAAACATAGAAACACAGAAACATAGTAACACAGAAACATAGAAACACAGAAACACAGAAACATAGAAACACAGAAACATAGAAACACAGAAACATAGAAACACAGAAACATAGAAACACAGAAACACAGAAACATAGAAACACAGAAACATAGAAACATAGAAACACAGAAACACAGAAACATAGAAACACAGAAACATAGAAACACAGAAACATAGAAACACAGAAACACAGAAACACAGAAACATAGAAATACAGAAACACAGAAACATAGAAACACAGAAACACAGAAACATAGAAACATAGAAACACAGAAACATAGAAGCACAGAAACATAGAAACATAGAAATACAGAAACATAGAAACACAGAAACACAGAAACATAGAAATACAAAAACATAGAAACATAGAAACACAGAAACATAGAAACACAGAAACACAGAAACATAGAAACACAGAAAGATAGAAACATAGAAACAAAAAAACATAGAAACACAGAAACATAGAAACATAGAAACACAGATACATAGAAACATAGAAACACATAAACATAGAAACACAGAAACATAGAAACATAGAAACATAGAAACACAGAAACATAGATACACAGAAACATAGAAACACAGAAACATAGAAACATAGAAAAACAGAAACATAGAAACATAGAAACACAGAAACATAGAAACACAGAAAGATAGAAACACAGAAACATAGAAACATAGAAAAACAGAAACATAGAAACATAGAAACACAGAAACATAGAAACACAGAAACATAGAAACACAGAAACATAGAAACACAGAAACACAGAAACATAGAAACATACAAAAACAGAAACATAGAAACAAAGAAACACAGAAACATTAGAAACACAGAAACATAGAAACATAGAAAAACAGAAATATAGAAACATAGAAACACAGAAACATAGAAACACAGAAACATAGAAACACAGAAACATAGAAACATAGAAACACAGAAACATAGAAACATAGAAAAACAGAAACATAGAAACATAGAAACACAGAAACATAGAAACACAGAAACATAGAAACACAGAAACATAGAAACACAGAAACATAGAAACACAGAAACATAGAAACACAGAAACATTGAAAAACAGAAACATAGAAACATAGAAACACAGAAACATAGAAACACAGAAACATAGAAACACAGAAACATAGAAGCACAGAAACATAGAAACATAGAAATACAGAAACATAGAAACACAGAAACACAGAAACATAGAAATACAAAAACATAGAAACATAGAAACACAGAAACATAGAAACACAGAAACATAGAAACACAGAAACACAGAAACATAGAAACACAGAAACATAGAAACACAGAAACATAGAAATACAGAAACACAGAAACATAGAAACACAGAAACACAGAAACATAGAAACATAGAAACACAGAAACATAGAAACACAGAAACAGAGAAACATAGAAACATAGAAACACAGAAACATAGAAACACAGAAACACAGAAACATAGAAACACAGAAACATAGAAACACAGAAACATAGAAATACAGAAACACAGAAACATAGAAACACAGAAACACAGAAACATAGAAACATAGAAACACAGAAACATAGAAACACAGAAACATAGAAACATAGAAACATAGAAATACAGAAACATAGAAACACAGAAACACAGAAACATAGAAATACAAAAACATAGAAACATAGAAACACAGAAACATAGAAACACAGAAACACAGAAACATAGAAACACAGAAACATAGAAACATAGAAACAAAGAAAAATAGAAACACAGAAACATAGAAACATAGAAACACAGAAACATAGAAACATAGAAACACAGAAACATAGAAACACAGAAACATAGAAACAGAAACATAGAAACACAGAAACACAGAAACATAGAAACACAGAAACATAGAAACATAGAAAAACAGAAACATAGAAACATAGAAACACAGAAACATAGAAACACAGAAACATAGAAACACAGAAACACAGAAACATAGAAACATAGAAACACAGAAACACAGAAACATAGAAACACAGAAACACAGAAACATAGAAACACAGAAACACAGAAACATAGAAACATAGAAACACAGAAACATAGAAACATAGAAAAACAGAAACATAGAAACATAGAAACACAGAAACATAGAAACACAGAAACATAGAAACACAGAAACATAGAAACATAGTAACACAGAAACATAGAAACATAGAAAAACAGAAACATAGAAACATAGAAACACAGAAACATAGAAACACAGAAACATAGAAACACAGAAACATAAAAACATAGAAACACAGAAACATAGAAACATAGAAAAACAGAAAAATAGAAACACAGAAACATAGACACACAGAAACATAGAAACACAGAAACATAGAAACATAGAAACACAGAAACATAGAAACATAGAAAAACAGAAATATAGAAACATAGAAACATAGAAACATAGAAACACAGAAACATAGAAACACAGAAACATAGAAACACAGAAACACAGAAACATAGAAAGATAGAAAAACAGAAACATAGAAACATAGAAACACAGAAACATAGAAACACAGAAACATAGAAACATAGAAAAACAGAAATATAGAAACATAGAAACACAGAAACATAGAAACACAGAAACATAGAAACACAGAAACATAGAAACATAGAAACACAGAAACATAGAAACATAGAAAAACAGAAACATAGAAACATAGAAACACAGGAACATAGAAACACAGAAACATAGAAACACAGAAACATAGAAACACAGAAACATAGAAACACAGAAACATAGAAACACAGAAACATAGAAACACAGAAACATAGTAACATAGAAACACAGAAACATAGAAACACAGAAACATAGAAACATAGAAACACAGGAACACAGAAACACAGAAACATAGAAACACAGAAACACAGAAACACAGAAACACAGAAACACAGAAACATATAAACACAGAAACATAGAAACACAGAAACATAGAAACACAGGAACACAGAAACACAGAAACATAGAAACACAGAAACACAGAAACATAGAAACACAGAAACACAGAAACATATAAACACAGAAACATAGAAACACAGAAACACAGAAACATAGAAACACAGGAACACAGAAACATAGAAACACAGGGACACAGAAACATAGAAACACAGAAACACAGAAACAAAGAAACACAGAAACACAGAAACATAGAATCACAGGAACACTGAAACACAGAAACATAGAAACACAGAAACACAGAAACACAGAAACACAGAAACACAGAAACATATAAACACAGAAACATACAAACACAGAAACACAGAAACATATAAACACAGAAACACAGGAACACAGAAACATAGAAACACAGAAACACAGAAACATATAAACACAGAAACACAGGAACACAGAAACATAGAAACACAGAAACACAGAAACATAAAAACACAGAAACACAGAAACATAGAAACACAGGAAAACAGAAACACAGAAACATAGAAACACAGAAACACAGAAACACAGAAACACAGAAACATAGAAACACAGAAACACAGAAACACAGGAACACAGAAACATAGAAACACAGAAATACAGAAACATAGAAACACAGAAACACAGAAACACAGAAACATAGAAACACAGAAACATAGAAACATAGAAAAACAGAAACATAGAAACATAGAAACACAGAAACATAGAAACACAGAAACATAGAAACACAGAAACATAGAAACATAGAAACACAGAAACATAGAAACATAGAAAAACAGAAACATAGAAACACAGAAACATAGAAACACAGAAACATAGAAACACAGAAACATAAAAACATAGAAACACAGAAACATAGAAACATAGAAAAACAGAAACATAGAAACACAGAAACATAGACACACAGAAACATAGAAACACAGAAACATAGAAACATAGAAACACAGAAAGATAGAAACATAGAAAAACAGAAATATAGAAACATAGAAACATAGAAACATAGAAACACAGAAACACAAAAACATAGAAACATAGAAACACAGAAACACAGGAACATAGAAAGATAGAAAAACAGAAACATAGTAACATAGAAACACAGAAACATAGAAACACAGAAACATAGAAACATAGAAAAACAGAAATATAGAAACATAGAAACACAGAAACATAGAAACACAGAAACATAGAAACACAGAAACATAGAAACATAGAAACACAGAAACATAGAAACATAGAAAAACAGAAACATAGAAACATAGAAACACAGAAACATAGAAACACAGAAACATAGAAACACAGAAACACAGAAACATAGAAACACAGAAACACAGAAACATAGAAACACATAAACACAGAAACATATAAACACAGAAACATAGAAACACAGAAACATAGAAACACAGGAACACAGAAACACAGAAACATAGAAACACAGAAACACAGAAACATAGAAACACAGAAACACAGAAACATATAAACACAGAAACATAGAAACACAGAAACACAGAAACATAGAAACACAGGAACACAGAAACATAGAAACACAGGAACACAGAAACATAGAAACACAGAAACACAGAAACAAAGAAACACAGAAACACAGAAACATAGAATCACAGGAACACTGAAACACAGAAACATAGAAACACAGAAACACAGAAACATAGAAACACAGAAACACAGAAACATATAAACACAGAAACATACAAACACAGAAACACAGAAACATATAAACACAGAAACACAGGAACACAGAAACATAGAAACACAGAAACACAGAAACATATAAACACAGAAACACAGGAACACAGAAACATAGAAACACAGAAACACAGAAACATAAAAACACAGAAACACAGAAACATAGAAACACAGGAAAACAGAAACACAGAAACATAGAAACACAGAAACACAGAAACACAGAAACATAGAAACACAGAAACACAGAAACATAGAAACACAGAAACACAGAAACACAGGAACACAGAAACATAGAAACACAGAAATACAGAAACATAGAAACACAGAAACACAGAAACACAGAAACACAGAAACATAGAAACACAGGAACACAGAAACACAGAAACACAGAAACACAGAAACATAACAACACAGAAACACAGAAACATACAAACAGCTTGGATGATGTGGAATCTATATGGGTAGAGCTGCAGAACACCAAAGGGCAAAAAACGTTAGTAGGAGTTGTGTACAGACCTCCAAACAGTAATAGGGATATTGGGGAGGGCATCAAACAGGAAATTAGGGGTGCATGCAATAAAGGTGCAGCAGTTATAATGGGTGACTTTAATATGCACATAGATTGGGCTAGCCAAACTGGAAGCAATACGGTGGAGGAGGATTTCCTGGAGTGCATAAGGGATGGTTTTCTAGACCAATATGTTGAGGAACCAACTAGGGGGGAGGCCATCTTAGACTGGGTGTTGTGTAATGAGAGAGGATTAATTAGCAATCTCATTGTGCGAGGCCCCTTGGGGAAGAGTGACCATAATATGGTGGAATTCTGCATTAGGATGGAGAATGAAACAGTAATTTCAGAGACCATGGTCCAGAACTTAAAGAAGGGTAACTTTGAAGGTATGAGGCGTGAATTGGCTAGGATAGATTGGCGAATGATACTTAGGGGGTTGACTGTGGATGGGCAATGGCAGACATTTAGAGACCGCATGGATGAAGTACAACAATTGTACATTCCTGTCTGGCGTAAAAATAAAAAGGGGAAGGTGGCTCAACCGTGGCTATCTAGGGAAATCAGGGATAGTATTAAAGCCAAGGAAGTGGCATACAAATTGGCCAGAAATAGCAGCGAACCTGGGGACTGGGAGAAATTTAGAACTCAGCAGAGGAGGACAAAGGGTTTGATTAGGACAGGGAAAATGGAGTACGAGAAGAAGCTTGCAGGGAACATTAAGGCGGATTGCAAAAGTTTCTATAGGTATGTAAAGAGAAAAAGGTTGGTGAAGACAAACGTAGGTCCCCTGCAGTCAGAATCAGGGGAAGTCATAACGGGGAGCAAAGAAATGGCGGATCAATTGAACAAGTACTTTGGTTCGGTATTCACTAAGAAGGATACAAACAACCTTCCGGATATAAAAGGGGTCAGAGGGTCTAGTAAGGAAGAGGAACTGAGGGAAATCTTTATTAGTCGGGAAATTGTGTTGGGGAAATTGATGGGATTGAAGGCCGATAAATCCCCAGGGCCTGATGGACTGCATCCTAGAGTACTTAAGGAGGTGGCCTTGGAAATAGCGGATGCATTGACAGTCATTTTCCAACATTCCATTGACTCTGGATCAGTTCCTATGGAGTGGAGGGTAGCCAATGTAACCCCACTTTTTAAAAAAGGAGGGAGAGAGAAAACAGGGAATTATAGACCGGTCAGCCTGACCTCAGTAGTGGGTAAAGTGATGGAATCAATTATTAAGGATGTCATAGCAGTGCATCTGGAAAATGGTGACATGATAGGTCCAAGTCAGCATGGATTTGTGAAAGGGAAATCATGCTTGACAAATCTTCTGGAATTTTTTGAGGATGTTTCCAGTAAAGTGGACAAGGGAGAACCAGTTGATGTGGTATATTTGGACTTTCAGAAGGCTTTCGACAAGGTCCCACACAAGAGATTAATGTGCAAAGTTAAAGCACATGGGATTGGGGGTAGTGTGCTGACGTGGATTGAGAACTGGTTGTCAGACAGGAAGCAAAGAGTAGGAGTAAACGGGTACTTTTCAGAATGGCAGGCAGTGACTAGTGGAGTGCCGCAAGGTTCTGTGCTGGGGCCCCAGCTGTTTACATTGTACATTAATGATTTAGACGAGGGGATTAAATGCAGTATCTCCAAATTTGCGGATGATACTAAGTTGGGTGGCAGTGTGAGCTGCGAGGAGGATGCTATTAGGCTGCAGAGTGACTTGGATAGGTTAGGTGAGTGGGCAAATGCATGGCAGATGAAGTATAATGTGGATAAATGTGAGGTTATCCACTTTGGTGGTAAAAACAGAGAGACAGACTATTATCTGAATGGTGACAGATTAGGAAAAGGGAAGGTGCAACGAGACCTGGGTGTCATGGTACATCAGTCATTGAAGGTTGGCATGCAGGTACAGCAGGCGGTTAAGAAAGCAAATGGCATGTTGGCCTTCATAGCGAGGGGATTTGAATACAGGGGCAGGGAGGTGTTGCTACAGTTGTACAGGGCCTTGGTGAGGCCACACCTGGAGTATTGTGTACAGTTTTGGTCTCCTAACTTGAGGAAGGACATTCTTGCTATTGAGGGAGTGCAGCGAAGGTTCACCAGACTGATTCCCGGGATGGCGGGACTGACCTATCAAGAAAGATTGGATCAATTGGGATTGTATTCACTGGAGTTCAGAAGAATGAGAGGGGACCTCATAGAAACGTTTAAAATTCTGACGGGTTTAGACAGGTTAGATGCAGAAAGAATGTTCCCAATGTTGGGGAAGTCCAGAACCAGGGGTCACAGTCTGAGGATAAGGGGTAAGCCATTTAGGACCGAGATGAGGAGAAACTTCTTCACCCAGAGAGTGGTGAACCTGTGGAATTCTCTACCACAGAAAGTAGTTGAGGCCAATTCACTAAATATATTCAAAAGGGAGTTAGATGAAGTCCTTACTACTCGGGGGATCAAGGGTTATGGCGAGAAAGCAGGAAGGGGGTACTGAAGTTTCATGTTCAGCCATGAACTCATTGAATGGCGGTGCAGGCTAGAAGGGCTGAATGGCCTGCTCCTGCACCTATTTTCTATGTTTCTATGTTTCTATATAAACACAGAAACATAAAAACACAGAAACACAGAAACATAGAAACACAGGAAAACAGAAACACAGGAAAACAGAAACACAGAAACATAGAAACACAGAAACACAGAAACACAGAAACATAGAAACACAGAAACACAGGAACACAGAAACATAGAAACACAGAAACATAGAAACACAGAAATACAGAAACATAGAAACACAGAAACACAGAAACATAGAAACACAGGAACACAGAAACACAGAAACACAGAAACACAGAAACATAGAAACACAGAAACACAGAAACATATAAACACAGAAACATAGAAACAAAGAAACACAGAAACATATAAACACAGGAACACAGAAACATAGAAAGACAGAAACACAGAAACATAGAAACACAGAAACACAGAAACATAAAAACACAGAAACATAGAAACACAGAAACACAGAAACATATAAACACAGAAACACAGGAACACAGAAACATAGAAACACAGAAACACAGAAACATATAAACACTGAAACACAGGAACACAGAAACATAGAAACACAGAAAAACAGAAACATAGAAACACAGAAACACAGAAACATAGAAACACAGGAACACAGAAACACAGAAACATAGAAACACAGAAACACAGAAACACAGAAACATAGAAACACAGAAACACAGAAACATATAAACACAGACACATAGAAATACAGAAACACAGAAACATAGAAACACAGGAACACAGAAACATAGAAACACAGGAACACAGAAACACAGAAACATAGAAGCACAGAAACACAGAAACATAGAAACACAGAAACACAGAAACATAGAAACATAGAAACACAGAAAAATAGAAACACAGAAACACAGAAACATAGAAACACAGAAACATAGAAACACAGAAACACAGAAACATAGAAACATAGAAACACAGAAACATAGAAACACAGAAACATAGAAACATAGAAACACAGAAACATAGAAACACAGAAACATAGAAACACAGAAACATAGAAACACAGAAACATAGAAACACAGAAACATAGAAACACAGAAACATAGAAACATAGAAACACAGAAACATAGAAACACAGAAACACAGAAACACAGAAACATAGGAACACAGAAACACAGAAACATAGAAACATAGAAACACAGAAACATAGAAACACAGAAACATAGAAACATAGAAACACAGAAACATAGAAACACAGAAACATAGAAACACAGAAACATAGAAACACAGAAACATAGAAACACAGAAACATAGAAACACAGAAACATAGAAACATAGAAACACAGAAACATAGAAACACAGAAACACAGAAACACAGAAACATAGGAACACAGAAACACAGAAACATAGAAACACAGAAACATAGAAACACAGAAACATAGAAACATAGAAACACAGGAACACAGAAACATAGAATCACAGAAACATAGAAACATAGAAACACAGGAACACAGAAACATAGAAACATAGAAACACAGAAACATAGAAACACAGAAACACAGAAACATCGAAACATAGAAACACAGAAACAGAAACATAGAAACTTAGAAACACAGAAACACAGAAACATAGAAACACAGAGACACAGAAACATAGAAAATAGATTCAGGAATAGGCCATTCGGTCCTTCGAATCTGCACCACTATTCAATAAGATCATGGCTGATCATTCCCTCAGTACCCCTTTCTTGCTTTCTCTCCATACCCCCTGATCCATTTAGCCGTAAAGACCGTATCTCACTCCCTTTTGAATATATCTAATGAACTGGCATCAACAACTCTCTGTGGTGGAGAATTCCACAGGTTCACAATTCTCTGAGTGAAAAAGTTTCTCCTCATCTCAGTCCTAAATGGCTTACCCCTTATCCTTAGACTGTGACCCCTGGTTCTGGACTTCCCCAACATCGGGAACATTCTTCCTGCATCTGACCTGTCCAATCCCTTCAGAATTTAATATGTTTCTACGAGATCCCCTTTCATTCTTCTAAATTCCAGTCAATATAAGCCTAGTCGATCCAGTTTTACTTCATATTTCAGTCATGTCACCCCGGGAATCAGTCTGATGAACCTTCGCTGCATTCCCTCAACAGCAAGAATGTCCTTCCTCAGATTAGGAGACCAAAACTGAACACAATATTCCAGGTGAGGCCTCACCAAGGCCCTGTACAACTGCAGTAAGACCTCCCTGCTTTTTTACTCAAATCCCCTCGCTATGAAGGCCAACATACCATTTGCCTTCTTCACCGCCTGCTGTACCTGCATGCCAACTTTCAATGACTGATGTCCCATGACACCAGGTCTCGTTGCACCTCCCCTTTTCCTAATCTGTCACCGTTCAGATAATATTCTGCCTTCCTGTTTTTGCCACCAAAGTAGATAACCTCACATTTATCCACATTATACTGCATCTGCCATTCATTTGCCCACTCACCTAACCTGTCCAAGTCACCCTGCAGCCTGTTAGCATCCTCCTCACAGCTCACACCGCCACCCAGTTTAGTGTCATCTACAAACTTGGAGATATTACACTCAATTCCTTCATCTAAATCGTTAATGTATATTGTAAATAGCTGGGGTCCCAGCACTGAGCCCTGCGGCACCCCACTAGTCACTGCCTGCCATTCTGAAACGGAACTGTTTATTCCTACTCTTTTCTTCCTGACTGCCAACCAGTTCTCTATCCAGTCAGTACATTACCCCCATACCATGTGCTTTGATTTTGCACACTATTCTCTTGTGTGGGACCTTGTCAAAATCCTTTTGAAAGTCCAAATACACCACATCCACTGGTTCTCCCTTGTCCACTCTACTAGTTATATCCTGAAAAAATACGAGAAGATTTTTCAGCATGATTTCCCTTTCATAAATCCATGCTAAGGATTTCCTTCAGTTCCTCCTTCTCGCTAGACCCTCGGTCCCCTAGGATTTCTGGAAGGTTATTTGTGTCTTCCTTCGTGAAGACAGAACCAAAGTATTTGTTCAATTAGTCTGCCATTTCTTTATTCCCCATTATAAATTCACCTGATTCTGACTGCAAGGGACCTACGTTTGTATTCACTCATCTTTTTCTCTTCACATATCTAGAGAAGCTTTTGCAGTTCGTTTTTATGTTCCCTGCAAGCTTCCTCTCATACTCTATTTCCCCCTCCTAATTAAACCTTTTGTCCTCCTCTGCTGGATTCTAAATTTCTCCCAGTCCTCAGGTTTGCTGCTTTTTCTGGCCAATTTATAGACCTCTTCCTTGGATTTAACACTATCCCTAATTTCCCTTGTTAGCCACAGTTGAGCCACCTTTCTCATTTTATTTTTATGCCGGACAGGGATGTAGAATTGTTGAAGTGGATGACCTCCGGTTATTGACCTATTGGCCAGCAGGAACAGTGTTTCTCTATTGACACTATCAAAAGCTCTCCTTACCTTGAAAACCTCGACTGGGTCACCTCTTAACCTTCTCTGATCCTCGGAGAACAGTCCTAACTGTTCCAACCTCTCCTCATCCCCGGTAACATCCTGGTAAACCTCCTCTCCACACTTTACAAGGCCTTTACATCTTTCCTGCAGTGTGGTGCCCGGAATTGTCCAAAATATACTAGCTGAGGCCTAACCAGTGATTTATAAAGTTCCAGCTTGGTCTCTTTGCTTGTATTATAATAATAATAATGACTAGCAAAATGTCCCAAGGTGCTTCACAACACTATTACAAGACAATGCAGATAACTTTGACACCGAGCCACAAAAGAAGAAATTAGGGCAGGGCTTGGTCAAATAGGGAGGTTTTAAGGAGGGTCTTTAAGGAGGAAAGAGAGGTCGAGAGGTGGAGAGGTTTCGGGAGGGAGTTCCAGAGCTTGGGGCCCAGGCAACAGAAGGCACGGCCACCGATGGTGGAGCGATTATCATCAGGGATGGTCAGGGGGGCAGAATTAGAGGAGTGCAGTTGTGGGGCTGGAGGAGATTACAGAGATAGGGAGGGGCGAGGGCCATGGAGGGATTTGTAAACAAGGAAGAGAATTTTGAAATCGAGGCATTGTTTAACCGGAAGCCAATGTAGGTCAGAAAGCACAGGGGGTGATGGGTGAGCGGGACTCGGTGCGAGTTAGGACATGGGGCACAGGGGGTGATGGGTGAGTGGGACTTGGTGTGAGTTAGGACATGGGGCACAGGGGGTGATGGGTGAGTGGGACTCAGTGCGAGTTAGGACATGGGGCACAGGGGGTGATGGGTGAGCGGGACTCGGTGCGAGTTAGGACATGGGGCACAGGGGGTGATAGGTGAGTGGGACTTGGTGCGAGTTAGGACATGGGGCACAGGGGGTGATGGGTGAGCGGGACTCGGTGCGAGTTAGGACATGGGACACAGGGGGTGATGGGTGAGTGGGACTTGGTGTGAGTTTGGACATGGGGCACAGGGGGTGATGGGTGAGCGGGACTCGGTGCGAGTTAGGACGCGGCGCACAGGGGGTGATGGGTGAGTGGGACTTGGTGTGAGTTAGGACATGGGGCACAGGGGGTGATGGGTGAGTGGGACTTGGTGTGAGTTAGGACACGGGGCACAGGAATGATGGGCGAGCGGTACTGGGTCCGAGTTAGGACACAGGGCACAGGAATGATGGGCGAGCGGGACTGGGTCCGAGTTAGGACACAGGCTGCTGATTTTTGTATGACAACAAGTTTACGTCGTGTAGAATGTGGAAGTTGGAGTAATCACGTCCAGAGGTAACAAAGTCATGAATGAGGGTTTCAGCAGCAGAAGAGCCAAGGTAGGGTGGAGGTGGGCGATGTTACGGAGGTGGAAAAAGACGGTTTCAGTTATGCCGCGGATATGTGGCTGGAAACTCATTTCAGGGTCAAATATGACGCCAAGGTTGCGAACAGTCTGGTTCACCCTCAGATTGATGCTCGTGAGAGGGATGGAGACAGCGGTTAGGGAACGCAGTTTGTGGCGGGGATCAAAGACAATGGCTTCGGTCTTCCCAATATTTAAATGGAGAAAATTTCTGCTCTTCAGAACTGGATATGGGACAGGCAATCTGACAATTTAGAGACCGAGGAGGGGTCGAGAGATGTGGTGGTGAGGTAGAGCTGGGTGTCATCAGCGTACATGTGGAAACTGACGCTGTGTTTCCGGATGATGTCACCAAGGGACAACATGTAGATGGGAAATAGGAGGGGCCAAGGATAGATCCTTGGGGGACACCAGAGGTAACGATGCGGGGGCGGGAAGAGAAGCCATTGCAGGTGATTGACTGGCTACGATGAGATGGATAAGAATGGAACCAGGCGAGTGCAGTCCCACCCAGATGCTGGAGAGGTGTTGGAGGAGGATAGAGTGGTCAACCGTGTCAAAGGCTGCAGACAGGTCGAGAAGGACGAGGAGGGATAGTTTACCTTCATCACAGTCACAAAGGATGTCATTTGTGACTTTGATGAGAGCCGTTTCGAGACTGTGGCAGGGTGGAAACCGGATTGCAGGGATTGAAACATGGAATTCAGGGAAAGATGGGCACAGAATTGGGAGGTGACAACACGTTCAGGGACTTTAGACAGGAAAGGGAGTTTGGAGATGGGCAATAGCTAGCAGGCAGAATGGGGTCCAGGGTTCATTCTTTGAGGAGAGGGAAAGTGGTGGAAGGTGTTATATATGTAAACTTGTATTTACTCTGCACAGCCACCAGAGGGCTCATCCCCTGGAGTCCCAAGGGATCCCATAATCCCTTGGCAGCACAGGTACTTAAGGTGGCTTCACAGGTTGGAGAGGCACTCTGGAGACCTGCAATAAAAGACTAAGGCCACACTTTACTTTGAGCTCACAGTGTTCAGTCTGACTCTTTCTCCACACACAACAACTGGCGACGAGATACAGATAGCAAACCCAAAGATGCAGAGAACAGTGGGCATCCTGGAGAAATTTTCAGAGAGAGATGATTGTGAAACTTTTGTGGAGCGACTCGACCAATACTTCGTGGCCAATGAGCTAGATGGGGAAGAGAACGCTGCCAAACGAAGGGCGATCCTCCTCACCGTCTGTGGGGCACCAACGTATGGCCTCATGAAGAATCTGCTCACTCCAGCGAAACCCACGGAGAAATCATAAGATGATTTGTGCACACTGGTCCGAGAGCATGTGAACCCGAAAGAAAGCGTTCTGATGGTGAGGTACCGGTTCTACACCTACAAAAGGTCTGAAGGCCAGGAAGTGGCGAGTTATGTCGCCGAGCTAAGATGCCTTGCAGGACATTGTGAATTTGAAGGTCATTTGGAGCACATACTCAGAGACTTTTTCGTACTTGGCATTGGCCACGAAACCATACTTCGCAAACTTTTGAATGCAGAGCCCCCAACCTTGAGTAATGCCATAGCGATAGCCCAGGCATTCATTGCCACCAGTGACAATACTAAGCAAATCTCTCAGCACACAAGTGCTGCTACAAGTACTGTGAACAAAGTGATGTTGTTTTCGAATCATAACGTAGAGGGCAGGTCACACATACCTGCAGCTGCACATCTGCAGATGTCTCAGAGTCCACCATCAAGGGTGATGAGTGCAAGGCCATTAACACCTTGTTGGCGCTGCGGGGGTGATCATCGTTTCCATTCATGCCGATTCAAAGGATATGTTTGCAAGGGCTGTGGAACAATGGGACACCTCAAACAAGTGTGCAGGCGAGCTGCAAAGCCTGTTAAACCTGCAAACCACCAGGTTGCAGAGGAGGACAGATCCACGAAGGATCACGACGAACCAGAGCCTCAGATAGAAGAGGCAGAGGTATATGGGGTGCACACATTTACCACAAAGTGTCCCCCGATAATGCTGAATGCTGAACTAAATGTCAATTGAGCTGGACACAGGCGCGAGCCAGTCCATCATGGGCAAAAAGCCTTTCAAAAGATTGTGGTGCAACAAGGCCTCAAGGCCAGTCTTAACTCCTATTCGCACGAAACCAAGAACTTACACGAATGAACTGATTCCTGTAATCGGCAGTGCTACTGTAAAGGTCTCCTACGATGGAGCAGTGCACAAGCTACCACTCTGGGTGGTACTGGGTGATGGTCCCACGCTGCTTGGCAGGAGCTGGCTGGGAAAGATACGCTGGAACTGGGATGATGTCCGAGCGCTATCGCCCACTGACGACACTTCATGTGCCCAGGTCTTAAAACAAATTTCCTTCACTGTTCGAACCAAGCATCGGGAAATTCCAAGGAGCAAAAGTGCAGATCCACCTAATTCCGGGGGCGTGACCCATCCATCACAAGGCGAGAGCAGGACCGTACATGATGAGAGAAGGGTAGAGATTGAGCTAGACCGGCTGCAAAGAGAGGGCATCATTTCACTGATCGAGTTCAGCGAGTGGTCCAGTCCTATTGTCCCAGTCCTCAAGGGAGACGGCACCGTTAGAATTTGTGGCAATTACAAAGTAACTATCAATCGTTTCTCCCTGCAGGACCAATACCCACTACCAAAGTCCGACGACCTCTTTGCAATGCTGGCGGGCGGAAAGACATTCATGAAGCTGGATCTGACTTCAGTCTGCATGACGCAGGAACTAGAGGAATCATCGAAGGCTCTCACCTGCATCAACACGCACAAAGGTCTCTTTGTTTATAACAGATGCCCATTTGGAATCCGATTGGCGGTGGCGATATTCCAGAGAAACATGGAAAGCTTACTGACGTCAGTCCCACACACACTTGGTCTTCCAGCACGACATCTTGTTCACAGGTCGGAACCCAGTCGAGCATCTGCAGAACCTGGAGGAGGTTCTTAGATGACTCAACCGAGTGGGGCTCAGGTTAAAACGCTCGAAGTACATTTTCCTGGTACCTGAAGTGGAGCTCCTAGGAAGGAGGATTGTGGCGGATGACATCAGGTCCACCGACGTGAAGACGGAGGCAATCAAGAATGCACCAAGGCCACAGATCATGACGGAGCTGCGATTGTTTCTGGGACTCCTGAACTACTTTGGTAACTTCTTACTGGGTCTCAGCACACTGTTAGAACCACTGCATTTCTTACTATGAAAAGGGGACGAATGGGTTTGGGGAAAAATCCAAGAAAATGCCTTTGCAAAAGCAAGAAAATTGTTATGCTCAAACAAATTGCTTGTGTTGTATGATCCATGTAAGCGTTTGGTACTAGCATGTGATGCATCATCATATGGCGTCGGGTGTGTATTGCAACAAGCTAATGATTTTGGGAAACTGCAACTGGTTGCTTATCCATCCAGGAGTCTGTCTAAGGCCGAGAGACCCTACAGCATGATTGAGAAAGAAGCATTAGTGTGATATCTTCACAGAGCACAGCATACATAGCTGTCTCCGGAATTGCCTGGTTCTGTTTATTATTAACTCTACAGTTGCAGTACACAATACGTCCACATCCACAGTGTGGAGCTACAAACATTGCAAGCTTACAGACATTACACTTCTCCCTCCTTAATGAAGAAGTTATTATAACAAACATCATAAATAACTTTCATGTTTATACATCACACAGGATATAAACTTTTTTTTTCCATATTTACCAATTTTACTTTACCACTTGTTTTCTGTTTCGAAGAGGATACCTTCGCTCTCGAACAGAACCTTCCAAACATGGTGTTGATTTCACACTCATTCGAGGCTCATCCTGAGGAACGTTTTCCTCCACGCAATTTCCTTGATTTTCATTTGAACTCACTCTAACTTCAGGCTCTTTGTTTTCCTGACTTGGACTCAGACTTTCATTCTGATTCTCTCCTGGATTTGTTTCCAGCACATTGATTTTAGGATTTGCTACTGGTGTATCAAAACTATCTGATGAGTCAGAAATAATTGAATCATTCCCACCTTTAACTCCTTCCATATCTGTAGGTAAAATATGATCAATATGAACAAACCTAACCTGTCCATTATCAAACATCTTTACCAAATATGTGCGAGGACCACATATCTTCACCACTCTTCCTGGTAACCACTTTAACCATTTATGGTGATGGTTCTTCACTCTCACCTTCTGGTTTAATTTCACACTTCTCTCTTTTACTCTACCTCTATCAAGATTCTCTTTCTGTCTTAATTGTGTCTCTTCTACGGACTGTGCCAAATTTGGCTTTAACAACGAGAATCTGGTTCGTGGCTGTCGTTTGAAAAACAACTGTGCTGGTGTTCTACCAGTAGTTGTATGAAGAGTATTTCGATATGTAATCAAAAAATTAGCCAAGTTGTGATCCAATGACAACTGTTGTTTCCTTGGATTTGGATCTAACATTTGTTTTATGAGGACACGTTTTACAATTTGTACAGTGCGCTCTGCTGCACCAATCAAAGCAGTATGGCATGGTGGAACTTTGGTATGTTTCATACCATTTTTGCTCGTGAATTGTGCAAATTCTTCTGAACGAAATTGTGGTCCATTATCCAAAACAATTTCTTCAGGGAGGCCAAATGAAGAAAATAATTTTCGTAAAATGTCCAATGTTTTACTTGTTATTTTCCACATTGGTAACACCTCAACCCACTTCGAATGGCTATCAATCACAATGAACAATTGTTGTCCTTCTAACTCAGCAAAATCAATATGTAGCCTTTGCCACACCCTGGGAGGCCATTTCCATGGCTGTAATGGTACTAGTGGTAGTTGCTTGCTTACCGATTGACATGTCGTACACTGACTCACGATGTACTCTATATCTTTATCAAGACCTGGCCACCATAAATAACTGCGTGCAACATTCTTGGTCAAGCACATTCTCAGGTGCTGGTCATGGAGGTCTCCTAATAAATTGGACCTGAATTTATTTGGTATAACCACTCTTGCACCCCAAATGATACAATCTTTATCGACTGATAATTTATTCCTACGAATGAAGAATGGATGTGTATCTTTGTCTGTTACCTGGTTTGGCCATCCATTTGCAATATACTCATACACCTTTGACATCACTGGGTCATGTTTGATTGCTCTACCAATCTCTTCAGCTGTGACTGGCAGTTCATCAATGTATGAAAAATAAAACACTTCTTCCCTATCGGGTGTAACCTGTGATGGGGAAGGTAATCTAGACATTGCATCAGCATTACTGTGATCAGTTGATCATCTGTATTCAATATCATATGTATATGCTGACAAAATCAAAGCCCATCTCTGCATTCAGGCTGCAGCTAATGTTGGAACTGGGGGCTTTGGATGGAGGATTTCTGCTAGGGGCTTATGGTCCGTAACGATGATAAACTTACGACCATACAAGTATTTGCGAAACTTCTTGACCCCAAAAATTAATGCCAAAGCTTCCCTTTCAATTTGCGCATAATTACTCTCACTGGCGCTGAGAGTATCTGAAGCAAAAGGAATTGGTCTCTCCTCCCCACTACATGATACATGAGAGATCACTGCCCCAACTCTATATTGAGGGGCATCACATGCTAGCTTAATCTCCTTAGAGATGTCATAATGAACTAACATGGTGCTTTTAACCAATTTGCTTTTACACTCCTTGAATGCTGTATCGCATTCTTTTGACCACTTCCAATGGACCTGTTTTTTTCAATAGTTCATTCAGTGGATGTAATACTGTAGCCAAATTTGATAGGAACTTCCCATAACAGCTCAAAAGACCCAAAAATGTACCAAGTTCAGTGACATTCCTGGGATTGGTATATTTCTAATTACATCCAATTTTTCCATGGTTGGATGTAAACCATCTTTGTCTACTCTGTACCCTAAGTACTCCACTGAGCTTTTAAATAACTCACATTTACGAGCAGACACTCGTACTCTGTGCTTCTCTAGCCATTTGAGGACGTCATTCAATATGTTATTATGAATTTGCCTATTTGGTGCTGAAATTAGTATGTCATCTAATTAACGTACTACCCTTCAATACCTTTCAAAATCTGGTTCATCACCCCTTGGAATATGGCAGGGGCGAAAGACACTCCAAAAGGTAGCCTATTAAACTGATATAGGCCTAGATGAGTATTTATCGTCAAACATGACTTGGACTCCTCATCTAGTTCAAGCTCTAAGTAGGCATTCGTAAGATCCAGTTTTGAGAAGAACTGACCACCTGTCAGTGTTGTGAACAAATCTCCTCTATTCGGCAATGTATTGGGGACATTACCCTCTCGAACCTGGTTTACGGTTACTTTATAATCACTACACAATCTTACCTTACCATCGGACTTAGGTACAACAACAATGGGTGTAGCCCAATTACATCGATCTATCTTACATATAATGTTCTCAGCCTCTAGTCTTTTGAGTTCTTGCTCAACTTTCTCTTGAGTTCATATGGTACAGAACATGGCTTGTGGTAAACCAATCTAGCGTCCTTCTGTACCCTGACACTCGCCTTGAAGCCTTGGATCGGACTGCCCGTTTCACAGAACACCTTTGGATACTTCTTGATAACCTCATCCGTTGATGAAAATCTCGCTTCCACACAGAAAATCTTACTCCAATCCAGCTTCAGTGAGCTCAACCAATTTCTTCCGAGTAAGGCAGACTTTCTCCTTTCCATACTATTCGAGACAAGTTCTGAAATTGATCTTTATATTTCACCGGTACGGTGATACGGCCTACTGCAGGAAGGGCCCAGATCGACTCACATTGTAAATAGTTACACTACTGACTTTGTGGGGGAGTGTTGTTATATATGTAAACTTGTATTTACCCTGTACAGCCACCAGAGGGCTCATTCCCTGGAGTCCCAAGTAATCCCACAATCCCTTGGGAGCACCGCTATTTAAGGAGGCTTCACAGGTTGGAGAGGCACTCTGGAGACCTGCAATAAAAGACGAAGGTCACACTAAAAAAGCAATAAAGAAAGGGAAGATAGATTACGAAAGTAAACTTGCGCAAAACATAAAAACAGATAGTAAAAACCTTTACAGATATATAAAACGGAAAAGAGTGACTAAAGTAAATGTTGGTCCCTTCGAAGATGAGAAGCGGGATTTAATAATGGGAAATGTGGAAATGGCTGAGACCTTAAACAATTATTTTACTTCGGTCTTCACAGTGGAAGACACAAAAACCATGCCAAAAATTGCTGGTCACAGGAATGTGGGAAGGGAGGACCTTGAGACAATTACTATCACTAGAGAGGTAGTGCTGGACAGGCTGATGGGACTCAAGGTAGACAAGTCCCCTGGTCCTGATGAAATGCATCCCAGGGTATTAAAAGAGATGGCGGAAGTTATAGCAGATGCATTCGTTATAATCTACCAAAATTCTCTGGACTCTGGGGAGGTACCAGCGGATTGGAGAGCAGCTAATGTAACACCTCTGTTTAAAAAAGGGGGCAGGCAAAAGGCAGGTAACTATAGGCCGGTTAGTTTAACATCTGTAGTGGGGAAAATGCTTGAAACTATCATCAAGGAAGAAATAGCGGGACATCTAGATAGGAATAGCGCAATGAAGCAGACGCAACATGGATTCATGAAGGGGAAATCATGTTGAACTAATTTACTATAATTCTTTGAGGATATAACGAGCATGGTGGATAGAGGTGTACCGATGGATGTGGTGTATTTAGATTTCCGAAAGGCATTCGATAAGGTGCCACACAAAAGGTTACTGCAGAAGATAGAGGTACGCGGATTCAGAGGAAATGTATAAGCATGGATCGAGAATTGGCTGGCAAACAGAAAGCAGAGAGTCAGGATAAATGGGTCCTTTTCGAGTTGGAAATCGGTGGTTAGTGGTGTGCCACAGGGATCGGTGCTGGGACCACAACTGTTTACAATATACATAGATTACCTGGAAGAGAGGACAGAGTGTAGTGTAACAAAATTTGCAGATGACACTAAGATTAGTGGGAAAGCTGGTTGTGTAGGGGACACAGAGAGACTGCAAAGAGATTTGGATAGGTTAAGCGAATGGGCTAAGGTTTGGCAGATGGAATACAATGTCCGAAAGTGTGAGGTCATCCACCTTGGGAAAAAACACAGTAAAAGGGAATATTATTTGAATGGGGAGAAATTACAACATGCTGCGGTGCAGAGGGACCTGGGGGTCCTTGTGCATGAATCCCAAAAAGTTAGTTTGCAGGTGCAGCAGGTAATCAGGAAGGCGAATGGAATGTTGGCCTTCATTGCGAGAGGGATGGAGTACAAAAGCAGGGAGGTCCTGCTGCAGCTGTATAGGGTATTGGTGAGGCCGCACCTGGAGTACTGCGTGCAGTTTTGGTCACCTTACTTAAGGAAGGATATACTGGCTTTGGAGGGGGTACAGAGACGATTCACTAGGCTGATTTCGGAGATGAGGGGGTTACCTTATGATGATAGATTGAGTAGACTGGGTCTTTACTCTTTGGAGTTCAGAAAGATGAGGGGTGATCTTATAGAAACATTTAAAATAATGAAAGGGATAGACAAAATAGGGGCAGAGAGGTTGTTTCCACTGGTCGGGGAGGCTAGAACTAGGGGGCACAGCCTCAAAATACGAGGGAGCCAATTTAAAACCGAGTTCAGAAGGAATTTCTTCTCCCAGAGGGTTGTGAATCTGTGGAATTCTCTGCCCAAGGAAGCAGTTAAGGCTAGCTCATTGAATGTATTCAAGTCACAGATAGATAGATTTTAACCAATAAGGGAATTAAGGGTTACGGGGAGCGGGCGGGTAAGTGGAGCTGAGTCCACGGCCAGATCAGCCATGATCTTATTGAATGGCGGAGCAGGCTCGAGGGGCTAGATGGCCTACTCCTGTTCCTAATTCTTATGTTCTTATGTTCTTATATGTTCACTTTACTTTGAGCTCACAGTGTTCATTCTGACTCTTTCTCCGTACACTGCAGAAGGTATAGCCGGGAGGGGAGGCTTCGATTAAAGGTATTCTTCATCTTTTTCTGTAAGCACCATGATGTCGATGCAGTCATCCACGATAAGGTCATGGATGGCAAGGGCCATCTTCGCAAGTGAACGGACAATCTGCAAGGAGATTTTGAGAGGCTCCGTGATGGCTGATCCACTGCCAGAATACACAGGGTCATTGCTTGGAGGGATGAGTTGGACGGGGAGGAGATTGGCAAGGTTAGTCCTCCCTGGGCAAGCTGGGCAGCAACGTCGGTCAGAGAGTAGGGGCAGTTGGGGTTGCTGCTTGTAAGAAAACAGTGACGAGGGCCACGGTGGGCCCTTCGGAGAATGCCAAGAGAGGCCCAGAGGGAAGCTGCAGGCCTATGTAAAAGGGAGTCTAGTCTGGGAGGCAGCACGGGAGTAGGAAGGTTGTCGAGTAAGGAAGTGTTGGTGCCATTTATATTATACTGTCTTTGCATATTAGTCCTCCCGAAGTGCATGATTGACACTTTTCCGCCTTGAACTCCATCTGCCGAGCTCCTGCCCATTTCACCGTCCTGTCTGTCATCCTGAATTCTAAAACTACCCTTCATCATCATCTACTACTTTGCCAAGTTTTATATCATCGGCAAACTTGATAACGCTGCTCCCAACACCCGAGTCCAGGTCATTTATAAACATTTCAACGAGTAATGAACCCAAACTTGACCCTTGGGGAACACCATTGCAAACCACCTCCCCGTCCCGCACTCGCCTTCGCTTCCTGTCACTGAGCCAATTTTGTATCCATACCGCCACTCTCTCCTTAATTCCAGGGCTTCCATCTTCTTAATAAGCCTTCTGTGTCATCAGCATCATCATAGGCAGTCCCTCGGAATCGAAGAAGACTTTCTTCCACTCTTAAAATCAACCTTTAGGTGACTGAACCAATCTGGGAACCACAGTCCCTGTCACAGGTGGGACAGGTAGACGTTGAGGGAAGGGGAGGGTGGGACTGGTTTGCCGCACGCTCCATCCGCTGACTGCGCTTGTTTTCTGCATGCTCTCGGCGACGAGACTCGAGGTGCTCAGCGCCCTCCCGGATGCTCTTCCTCCACCTAGGACAGTCTTTGGCCAGGGACTCCCAGGTGTCAGTGGGGATGTTGCACTTTATCAGGGAGGCTTTGAGGGTGTCCTTGTAACGTTTCCACTGCCCATCTTTGGCTCGTTTGCCGTGAAGGAGTTCCGAGTAGAGTGCTTGCTTTGAGAGTCTTGTGTCTGGTATGCGAACGATGTGGCCTGCCCAATGGAGCTGGTCGAGTGTGGTCAGTGCTTCAATGCTGGGGATGTTGGCCTGGTCGAGGACGCGAACGTTGGTGTGTCTGTCCTCCCAGGGGATTTGTAGGATCTTGTGGAGACATCATTTGTGGTAGTTCTCCAACGACTTGAGGTGTATACTGTTATGTATGTAAACTTTACCAATGTGTAAGAATTGCCACCAGGGGACGCACCTGTTGGATACCCAAGGGTCACACCTGCGCACCCTGGGCAGGCAGGTATCAAAGGCAGTCTACCATGCTACTTCCTCACTCTGGTGTTACATTAAAGAGACCAAGGTCACAACAGTTTGAGCTTACAGTGCAGTATTGTGGAGTTATTCTAAACATAACAATTGGCGACAAGTAACAGATCACGAACTTTCACACGGTTATGGCTGCCGTTGGTATTCTTGAGAGATTTGTTGAAGGTGATGATTGGGAAGCCTTCATTGAGCATTTTGACCAGTACTTCATGGCCGACTTGCTGGATACAGAAGAGACTGCGGTCAAGCGCAGGGCGATTCTCCTCACCGTTTGCGGGTTCACAATGTGTGGCTTCATCAAAAATCTGCTAGCACCAATGAAACCAACGAAGAAGGCATATGAAGAGTTGTGCATGCTGGTTCGGGAACACCTCAAGCCGAAGGAGAGCATCTTAATGGCCAGGTATTGCTTTCATATGCACCATCGCTCCGAGGCCAGGACGTGGTGAGCTTTGTCACCGACCTAAGACGTCTTGCGGGACTGTGTGTATTTGCTGGATTTTTGGGAGAAATGTTGCGGGACTTTTTCGTGCTTGGAAAAGGCCACGAGGTCATTCTTCGCAAACTGCTGTCTGCCGAATCCCTAGATCTGAGCAAGGCCATTACGATAGCCCAGGCTTTTATATTGACGAACGATAACACTAAACAGATACCTTTGCAGCATCGAAGTTCACCAGCAGGCAGAACCATACATGGCAGGGCCTGCAGAGGCCAGAAACTAGGATGACTCAGAGCTCACCGTAGGACGTGAATGCGAATCCATTAGCACAGTGTTGGTGCTGCGGGGGTAATCATCGAGCCCATCAATGTCGATTCAAGCACTACGTGTGCAAGGGCTGTGGAACAATGGGGCACCTCTAGCGAATGTGCAGACGTGCTGCGACTCTCCACGTGGCAGAGTCGGCAGAAGATGACCGATCCGGCACGGATCACGCTGAACGAGTAAGAGAGGCAACTCAACCCGAGGCTGAAGAGGAAGTGTATGGGGTACACACCTTCACCACCAAAAGCCCTCCGGTAATGTTAAAAGTGAAATAAAATGGCATTCCAGTTTCCATGGAACAGGACATGGGGGCGAGTCAGTCAATTATGAACCAGAAGGCTTTTCAGAAACTGTGGGGCAATAAGGCACAAAGGCCAAAAGTAACCTGCTAAAACTAAAAACTGACTGCCAAGGCTTCTACAGATACGTGAAAAGAAAAAGATTAGTGAAAACAAATGCAGGTCTCTTACAGTCAGTATCAGGTGAATTTATAATGGGGAATAAAGAAATGGCAGACCAATTGAACAAATACTTTGATTTTGTCTTCACTAAGGAAGACATGAATTAACTCCCAAAAATACTAGGGGACCAAGGGTCTAGCAAGAAAGAGGAACTCAAGGAAATCGTTATTAGTCAGCAAATGGTGTTAGAGAAATTGATGGGATTAAAGGCCGATAAATCCCGAGGGCCTGATCGTTTGCATCCCAGAATACTTAAAGAAGTGGCCCTAGAAATAGTGGATGCATTGGTGGTCATTATCCAACATTCTATGGACTCTGGATCAGTTCCTACGGACTTTATGGTAGCTAATGTAACCCCACTTTTTAAAAAGGAGAGAGAAAATAGGGAATTATAGACTGGTTAGCCTGACATCAGTAGTGGGGAAAATGTTGGAATCAATTATTAAAGATGAAATAGCAGCACATTTGGAAAGCAGTGACAGGATCTGTCCAAGTCAGCATGGATTTATGAAAGAGAAATCATGCTTGACAAATCTTCTAGAATTTTTTGAGCATGTAACTAGCAGAGTGGACAAGGGGGAGCTAGTATTTAGACTTTCAAAAGGCTTTTGACAAGGTCCCACACAAGAGATTAGTGTGCAAAATTAAAGCACATGGTATTGGGGGTAATGTACTGATGTGGATAGAGAACTGGTTGACAGACAGGAAGCAAAGAGTAGGAATAAACGGGTCTGTTTCAGAATGGCAGGTAGTGACTAGTGGGGTACCGCAAGGTTCAGTGCTGGGACCCCAGCTATTTATAATATACATTAATGATTTCGACAAAGGAATTGAATATCTCCAAGTTTGCAGATGACACTAAGCTGGGTGGCAGTGTGAGCTGTGAGGAGGATACTAAGAGGCTGTAGGGTGACTTGGACAGGTTAGGTGAGTGGGCAAATACATGGCAGATGCAGTATAATGTGGATAAATGTGAGGTTATCCACTTTGGTGGTAAAAACAGGAAGGCAGATTAGTATCTGAATGGTGACAGATTAGGAAAAGGGAAGGTGCAACGAGACCTGGGTGTCATGGTACATCAGTCATTGAAAGTTGGCATGCAGGTACAGCAGGCGGTGAAGAAGGCAAATGGCATGTTGGCCTTCATAGTGAGAGGATTTGAGTATAGAAGCAGGGAGGTCTTACTGCAGTTGTACAGGGCCTTGGTGAGGCCTCACCTGGAATATTGTGTTCAGTTTTGGTCTCCTAATCTGAGGAAGGAGGTTCTTACTATTGAGGGAGTGCAGCGAAGGTTCACCAGACTGATTCCCGGGATGGCAGGACTGACATATGAAGAAAGACTGGATCGACTAGGCTTATATTCAATGGAATTTAGAAGCATGAGAGGGGATCTCATAGAAACATATAAAATTCTGATGGGATTAGACAGGTTCGATGCAGGAAGAATGTTCCTGATGTTGGGGACGTACAGAACCAGGGGTCACAGTCTAAGGATAAGGGATAAGCCATTTAGGACTGAGATGAGGAGAAACTTCTTCACTCAGAGAATTGTGAACTTGTGGAATTCTCTACCACAGAAAGTTGTTGATGTCAGTTTGTTAGATATATTCAAAAGGGAGTTAGATGTGGCCCTTACGGCTAAAGGGATCAAGGGGTATGGAGAGAAAGCAGGAAAGGAGAACAGAGGTGAATGATCAGCCATGATCATATTGAAGGGTTGTGCAGGCTCGTAGGGCCGAATAGCCTACTCCTGCACTTATTTTCTATGTTTCTAAGCCCGATCCACACCAAGCTGCCACTTACACCAAAGAGCTCATACCAGTCATTGGAACTGCGGCAGTGAAGGTATCGTACGATAGAGCTGTTCATGATTTACCACAATGAATTGCACCAGGCGATGTCCCAATGCTGTTTGGCAAAAGCTGGCTCGGAAAGACCCGATGGAACTTGGACAACATCAAAGCACTTTCTTCGGTGGATGACACCTCGTATGCCCAAGTGCTAAACAAATTCCCGTCATTATTTGAGCCATGCATCTGCAACTTCACAGGCGCCTAAGTGCAGATCCATCTAGTCCCTGATGTACGACCCATTCATCACAAGGCGCGAGCGGTTCCATACATGATGCGAGAGAATGTCGAGGTCGAGCTGGATAGACTTCAACCAGAGGGGATCATATCGCCAGTCGAGTTCAACGAGTGGACCAGTCCAATTGTTCCGGTGTTGAAGAGCGATGGGACGGTCAGAATCTGTGGGGACTACAAGGTAACGATCAAACGAGTCTCTTTACAGAACCAGTACCTGTAGTATTCTTATACCTTGCTATCGAATCACACGAGGCACGTACTGCAGACAAGGTCACTACGTGACCTCAACCTTTATTCCCAGGACCAAGAAGTGATGACCCTGCATGGGACCTCCCTTTATATACCTGGATGACCAGGTGAGGAGTGTCTCCCACAAGTTCACCCCCTGTGGTCAAGGTGTGCATTACTCAGGTTTATACAGTGTACAATGTTGTTACATAAAGGTTACATTTGTGTGAAGGTTACAAACATGACATCACCTCCCCCCAACGTCTTTGGTCAAAGATTGAGTCTTTCAGGCGGTCGACGCTCTCTCGTGGAGCGTCGCAGTTGGGGCTCTTGTTGTTGAGCCTTGGCATGTGTCTCTGTCGCCTGTGGTGATTCCGGCCTGTCCGGGCTGGCCGCAGGGACTGTGCATGCTGGTGAATGTCCTTGTTGCTCGTTCACTGGCGGTGGTGTGGGCAACATCTCATGATCTTCCTCAGGTTCCTCAGTGTCCATGCTGAACCTTTTTTTACTTGGTTCAGATGCTTGCGGCATATCTGCCCATTGTTAAGTCTGACCACTATGACCCCATTCCCCTCTTTACCAATTACAGTACCCTCGAGCCACTTGGGTCCCAGAGCATGATTGAGGACAAATACATCGATTTCTATGCATCTCCCCACTGAGTTGCAATCATGGCACTCGATTTGGGACTGGCGCTTGCCCTCAACAATGTCTGACTGGGCTGGATCAATGAGGGACAGCCGCGTTTTAAGCATGCGTTACATGAGTAGTTCCGCGGGCGGGACTCCCGTGAGCGAATGCGGGCGGGACCTATAGGCCAGCAGGAGGCGCGATAGGCGGTACTGAAGGGAGGGTCCTTGAATCCGGAGCATGCCCTGTTTTATGATTTGAACCACACGTTCCGCCTGGCCATTGGAAGCCGGCTTGAACAGTGCTGCTCTGACATGTCTGATACCATTACCCGACATAAAATCCTGGAATTCATAGCTCGTGAAAGACGGGCCGTTGTCGCTAACCAGGATGTCCGGCAAGCCGTGGGTCGCAAAGACCGTACGCAGACTCTCCATTGTGGCGGATGTCGTGCACTAATTCAATGTGATGCACTCGATCCATTTTGAGTATGCGTCAACAACAATCAGGAACATTTTCCCCATGAACGGGCCCGCGTAGTCTACGTGAATACGTGACCATGGCCTGGTGGGCCAGGGCCACGGGCTGAGTGGGGCCTCCCTGGGAGCATTTCCCTGCTGAGCACACAGTGTTTCAGGTCTGAGTCAATTCCCGGCCACCATACATGTGACCGGGCAATGGCCTTCATTAACACGATGCCTGGGTGCTCACTGTGGAGTTCCCTGATGAATGGCTCCCTGCCCTTCTGGGGCATGACTACCCGGCTGCCCCATAGCAGGCAGTCAGCTTGGATGGAGAGCTCATCCATCCGTCTGTGAAACGGTCTGACCTACTTGGGGCATGCTCCGTGTGTGGGCGACCAATCCCCAGTCAGGACACATTTCTTTATCAGGGATAGGAGGGGGTCTCTGTTGGTCCAGATTTTGATCTGACGGGCTGTGATGGGGGAGCCTGCGGTGTTGAAAGCCTCAACGGCCATGACCATCTCAGCGCTTTGCTCCGCTGCCCCGTCGGTGGTCGCCAGTGGGAGCCTGTTGAGCGCGTCAGTGCAATTTTCGGTGCCTGGCCGGTGCCAGATGGAGTAGTCATAAGCAGCCAATGTGAGAGCCCATCGCTGTATGCGAGCTGACACATTGGCATTGACGGCCTTGCTGTCGGACAACAGGGATGTTAACGCTTTGTGATCGAACCTTCTGCCGAAAAGGTACTGGTGCATCTTTTTCACCCCATAGACACATGCGAGTGCTTCCTTTTCAACCATCCCGTACCCCCTTTCTGCTTGGGAGAGCGACCTGGAAGCATAAGCCACAGGTTGGAGTTGACCATCACTATTACTCTGCTGCAACATGCACCCAACCCCATAGGATGACAAAACCAATTTCTTACAGGGGTCGTACAGGGTCAATAACTTATTAGAACAAAGCAGGTTCCACATCCGATTGAAAGCCCGTTCCTGACAGTCCCCCCAAAACCAATCGCAACCTTTACGCAGGAGCACGTGTAGTGGCTCCAGCAATGTACTTAAGATCGGCAGAAAGTTCCCGAAATAGTTCAATAGTCCCAGAAATGAACGCAACTCTGATGTGTTGCCGGGCCTGGTTGCGCGACGGATCGCCCCCGTTTTGGATTCGGTCGGACGGATCCTGTCTGCGGCAACCCTCCTGCCCAAAAATTCGACCTCTGGGGCCAAAAACACACACTTGGACTTCTTTAGTCGCAGGCCTACCCGGTCCAGTCGGTGTAGCACCTCCTCCAGGTTGTGGAGGTGTTCCTCGGTGTCTTGACCCGTGATAAGGATGTCATCCTGGAATACGATTGTTCCAGGGATGGATTTAAGCAAACTTTCCATGTTCCTCTGGAAGATAGCGGCCGCTGAACGAATGCCAAACGGACACCTGTTGTACACGAATAGCCCCTTGTCCGGAGTGATGGTGGTCAGTAGCTTGGATTCTTCAGCCAGTTCCTGGGTCATGTCGGCTGAAGTGAACTTGGTGAACAGCTTGCCACCTGCCAGCGTGGCAAAAAGATCCTACGCTCTCGGAAGCGGGTATTGGTCTTGTAGTGACACTCGGTTGATGGTGGTCTTGTAGTCGCCACAAATCCTGACCACGCCATCCGCTTTAAGGACAGGAACGATGGGGCTTCCCAGTCACTGAATTCAACGAGCGAAATTACGTCCTCTCTTAGCAGCCTGTCCAACTCACTCTCAATTCTCTCACACATCACATACGGCAGACTCTGGCTTTGTGGTGCACTGGTCTGGCGTCCGGGGTGATGCGTATCACTACTTCGGTGCCCTTAAAAGTCCCGACACCTGGTTGAAAAAGTGGCTCGAATTTCTGTAGGGCCTGTGAGCATGAATTTCGCTCCACAGATGAAATGGTGTGCACATCCCCCCAATTCCAGATCATCTCGGCTAGCCAGCTCCTCCCCAAGAGCGTGGGAGCATTCCCCGGGACAATCCAGAGTGGCAGCTGGTTCTCCAATCAATTGTGTGTGACCACCAAGTTTGCACTGCCTAGTACTGGGATGATCTCTCTGGTGTATGTCCGTAACTGCGTGTAAATGCGTTCCAGTTTGGGCCTGTTAGCTTTGTGTGGCCATAGTTTTTCAAATTGTTGGGCACTCATAAGTGACTGGCTGGCTCCTGTGTGCAGCTCCATGCGTGCTGGGATGCCTTTTAATTGAACTTTCATCAACATAGGTGGCTTTTTGGTGTACGAGCTGTGGACGTCTGCCACATGAACCTTCTGGACTTCAGCGTCCATAGCTTGGCCCCAAGCATCACCCTGCCTTGAAGACCCATCGCCTGGTTCCTCTGCCTCATAAACTAGCCTCGCTACAGGCTTTCTGCACATTCTGGCCAGATGTCCACTGAAGTTACAGTTTCTGCAGATAAATTGCTGAAACCTACAGGTTCTCGCAGCATGTTTGCCACCGCACCTCCAGCATGAGCTGAGATTGTTGTGAACAAAGGAACTGTTAACAGGCATTCCTCTCTGATTGTCTCTTTGATTACTCCTGAGCACTCTGTTGCTGAGTGTCAATGGTCCCATCCCAGGACGCATTGTCCCTTGTGATGGCGTGAGTTGCCGATCCCCCTGCCATTGTCTCTGTTGCTGGCCCACCCTAGAGCCTGTTGCTGCCTGCGTGGTGTTGAATTGCCCTTGCCTGCCTGCAGGGTTCTGAGTCTCGTTTACAATGTTAACTCCCTGGTCCATCGCCACGTTGGATCCAGGGCTGCGCGTGTAAATTATCTTGGTCTCCTCTTCCCCTGCCATGAAGGTCTGAGCTATCAACGTTGCACTTTCCAAAGTCAAGTCCTTGGTCTCAATAAGCTTCCTGAAAATCCCGGCATGACCAATGCCCTGAATGAAGAAATCCCTTAATATCTCCCTCCTGCAGGCGTCTGTGAACTTACAGAGGCTGGCCAAACGCCAAAGGTCCGCAACGAAGTCCAATATGCTTTGTCCCTCCCGATGCCGGTGTGTATAAAACCGGTGCCGGGCCATGTGTATACGGCTCGCCAGTTTGAGGTGCTCACCGATCAGAGTGCTGAGCTCGTCAAAGGACTTGTCCGCCGGCTTCTCAGGTGCGAGCAGGTCTTTCATCAGCGCATACGTCTTGGATCCACAGCTGGTCAGTAGATGCGCCCTCCGCTTGTCAGCCGCTGCATCGCCCAGCCAGTCCTTCATGACAAAACTCTGCTGGAGCCTCTCAACGAAGTCGTCCCAGTCCTCACCGACACAGTACCGTTCCTCTGTGCTACCGGTGGCCATCCTCGTGGGTCGTTGATTCCCATTTCTCATCGCCAAATGTAGTATTCTTATACCTTGCTATAGAATCACACGAGGCATGTATTGCAGACAAGGACCTTAATTCCCAGGACCAAGAAGTGCTGACCCTCCGTGGGACCTCCCTTTATATACCTGGATGACCAGGTGAGGAGTGTCTCCCACAAGTTCACCCCCTGTGGTCAATGTGTGTATTACTCAGGTGTATACAGTGTACAGTGTTGTTACATAAAGGTTACAGTTATGTGAAGGTTACAAACATGATAGTACCCACTACCCGAAGCGGATGACCTGTTCGCAATGCTAGCAGAGGTGAAGTCGTTCACCAAGCTGGATCTAACCTCTGCTTACATGAACCTTCGAAAAAATTGACGTGCATCAAGACGCACAAAGGACTGTTCGTGTACCACTGATGTCCCTTTGGGATTCGCTCGGCTGCGGCCATCTTCCAGAGAAACATGGAGAGTTTGCTGAAATCGGTTCCGAGCACCGTTGTGTTTCAAGACGGCATCCTCATCACTGGTCGCAACACACCGAACACATGCACAACCTGGAAGAAGTTCTCAAGCGACTGGATAGAGGGGGACTCGGGTTGAAACGCTCCCAGTCTGTTTTCCTGGCATCAGAGGTCGAATTTCTGGGGAGAAAATTGCGATGGATGGCATCAGACCCACGGACTCCAAGACGGAGGCCATCCAGAATGTACCCAGACCACAGAATGTGACGGAGCTGCGGTTGTTCCTGGGACTCCTCAACTATTTTGGTAACTTTCTACTGGGGTTGAGCACTTTGCTGAAACCTTTGCATTTATTTCTATGCAAGGGTGATGACTGGGTTTGGAGTAAACCTGAAGAGACAGCCTTTAATAAGGCCAGAAACCTGCTATGTTCTAACAAGTTACTTGTATTGAATGACCTTTGTAAATGTTTAGCACTAGCTTGTGATATATCTTTGTACGGGGTCGGTTGTGTGTTACAGCAAGCCAATGTGTCAGGCAAACTGCCACCGGTTGCATATGTGTCCAGAAGTCTATCCAAGGCTGAAAGAGCCGACAGTCTGGTTGAGAAAAAAGCATTAGCATGTGTATATGGAGTTAAGAAAATGCACCAATACCGACCACAAGCCGCTCATTTCACTGTTCTCAGAAAGAAAAAGTATTAACACCAATGCTTCATCCCGCATCCAAAGATGGGCACTAACGTTATCTACATATGACGATGTAATCTGCCACAGGCACTGAGATCTGTGCCGATGCCGTCAGTCGGCTACCACCAGGGTGGAAATGGCGCAATCCGCACACTTGCTTCTGGTAATGGATGCTTTTGAGAGCGAGGGGGTCACCCGTCATGGCTCGCCAGATCAGGACCTGGACTAGCCAGGACCCAGTGTTATCATTAGTAAAAAGCTGCGTCCCTAATGGGAGCTGGTCGGCTGTTTCCAGAGAAATTCAAGATGAAATTAAGCCGTTTTACCGACGCAAGGATGAAATGTCCATCCATTCAGATTGTCTTCTATGGAGGAATCATGTGCTTTTGCCAAAAAAAAGGCAGGGAAACGTTTATACTCGACCTACACAGTACCCACCCAGGCATAGTCATGGTGAAGGCTATCGCCAGGTCGCACGTTTGGTGGCCTGGCATTGACTCGGAATTGGAGTCATGTGTACACCAATGTAACACTTGCTCACAGTTGAGCAATGCATCAAGGGAGGTCCCCCTGAGCCTATCGTCATGGCCCTCCAAACCGTGGTCCAGGGTCCACGTAGATTTTGCTGGCCCCTTTTCTAGGAAAGATGTTTCTAGTAGCAGTGGACGTTTACTCTAAATGGATTGAATGTATAATAATGTCGTCATGTACGTCCACTGCCACCATTGAAAGCCTCAGGGCCATGTTCGCCACCCATGGTTTGCCCGACATCCTTGTTAGTGACAAAGGACCATGTTTCACCAGCTCGGAATTTCACGAGTTCATGACCTGCAATGACATCAAGCAGGTCAGGTCTGCGCCGTTTAAGCCCGCATCCAATGGTCAAGTGGAACGGGCAGTCCAAACCATCAGGCAGAGCTTGAAACGTGTAACGGACGGTTCCCTGCAGACCCGGTTATCTCGGATTCTGCCCAGCTACCGCACACGACCCCACTCGCTTACTGGTGTTCCCCCTGTAGAATTGTTAATGAAGAGAGCACTCAAAACCAGGCTCTCCCTAGTCCACCCAGATCTCAATGATCACGTAGAAACCCAGCGTCACCGGCCTAACACGTACCACGATCGCGCGGCTGTATTGCGTGACATTCAGGTTAATGACCCTGTGTTTGTTCTTAATTACAGCCATGGTCCCAAATGGGTTGCTGGCACTGTGTTGGCCAAGGAGGGGAATAGAGTGTTTGTTGTCAAACGTTTGAACGGACAAACGTGCAGAAAGCACTTGGATCAGACCAAACTGCGGTTCACTGACAACCAAGAACAGTTTGAAGAGGACATTACCATCATTGATCCACCCACACACACCCAACCAGCAATCGACCTCGCGGTCAACCACCAGGATGAACCCACCATGCCCGACAGTCCGATCAGACCAGCCACACCGCAGTGCAGCAACGATCCGACTGACTCACCCAGGCCAGGACTTCAACTCAGGCGATCAACCTGGGAACGCAGAGCCCCGGATCGCTTCAACTTGTAAATAACTTGTATCTATGACTTTGGGGGGAAGTGATGTTATGTATGTAAGCTTTACCAAGATGCAAGACTTGCCACCAGGGGGCACACCTGTGGGAGACCCAAGGGTCACCTGCACACCCCGGGTAAGCAGGTATAAAAGGCAGACTACCAGGCTGCCTCCTCACTCTGGGGTTACATTAAAGAGACCAAGGTCACAACAGTTTGAGCTTACAGTATACAGTCTTGTGGAGTTATTCTGAACATAACATCTGCTGTAATGGTCCATGTTTCTGAGCCACACAGGAGGGCAGGTATCACTACAGCACTGTAGACCATGAGATTGATGACAGATTTAAGGGCCTGGTCTTCAAACACTCTTTTCCTCATGTGGCCGAAGGCTGCACTGGCGCACTGGAGTCAGTGTTGGATCTCGCCGTCAATGTCTGCTCTTGTTGATAGGAGGCTCCCGAGGTATGGGAAATGGTCCACGTTGTCCAGGGCCGCGCCGTGGATCTTGCTGACTGGGGGGCAGTGCTGTGCGGTGAGGAGAGGCTGGTGGAGGACCTTTGTCTTACGGATGTTTAGTGTAAGGCCCATGCTTTCGAATGCCTCGGTAAATACGTTGACAATGTTCTGGAGTTCAGCCTCTGTATGTGCGCAGACGCAGGCATCGTCCACGTACTGTAGCTCGATGACAGAGGTTGGGGTGGTCTTGGACCTGGCCTGGAGGCGGCGAAGGGTGAACAGCTTCCCACTGGTTCTGTAGTTTAGTTCCACTCCAGCGGGGAGCTTGTTGACTGTGAGTTGGAGCATGGCAGCGAGGAAGATTGAGAAGAGTGTTGGAGCGATGACACAGCCCTGTTTGACCCCAGTCCAGACATGAATTGGGTCTTTAATGGATCTGGTGGTAAGGATCACGGCCTGCATGTTGTCGGGGAGCAGGTGGCACTTTGTTGAATGCCTTCTGGAAGTCCATATATACACCATCTACTGCACAACCTTGATCAACTTTCTCTGCTATCTCATCAAAGAATTCAATCAAATCGTCAGACACGATTTGCCTTTAACAAATCTATGCTGGCTCTCCTTAATTAACCCATGCTTTTCCAAATGAAAGTTTATTTTATCCCTGATAATGGTTTCCAAAACTTCCCCAGCACCGCTGTACTTTCCTGGTTTAAGCCTCTCCCCTTTCTTGAATAGTGGAATAATTTTATCAACCCTCCAATCCACTGGCACTACTCCTGTATCCAATGAGGATTGAAAGATTGTGACCAGTGCCTCTGCTGTTTCTATCTTTGCTTCTTTCACCAACCTGGGATGTATTCCATCCGGACTAGGCGACTTAACAACTTTCAGTGAGGCTAATCTTTTTAATACCTCTTCTCTATCTATTCCTGTCATGAATCTAGACATGTTTTCTGCCTCTACTATTACATATGATATGCCACCAGAGGGCACTACTATGGGAAACTTGTACACCAGCTGTATGGTCACTAAGGTGTGCCACCAGAGGGCACTTCAGTGGGAGACTTGCAGGTTACCTGTACAGGTGTGCCTGGCCTAGTATAAAAGGCAGGCCACCAGGTGCGATCCTCACTCTGGAGTTAACTAATAAAGGACTAAGGTCACTACAGTTCAAGTACAACACACTGCCTCGTGGAGTCATTGTCAGAGCATCTAAAGACGTAACAATTACTATCCAGTCCATTACTTCCCTCTCCTCTTTCTGTGTTTCCTTCAAATCATCCACTTCCTTTGTGAAGACAGATGCTAAGTATTAATTTAATATTCTGCCTGTATGTGAAGATTTACCTTTGGGTCCTTTACTGGTGACCATGGAGCAGCATTCCCGTGACTACACACTCAAAAGTAATTCATTGGCTGTGAAGCACATTGATTCATCCGCTTGAGCATCCCTGATTATAATCGCTCCACCATCGGTGGCCATGCCTTCTGTTGCCTGGGCCCCAAGCTCTGGAACTCCCTCCTTAAACCTCTCCACCTCTCTACCTCTCTCTCCTCCTTCAAGATGCTCCTTAAAACCTCCCTCTTTGACCAAGCTTTTGATCACCTGCGCTAATTCCTCCTTATCAGCTCGGTGTCAATTTAAAAATATCTCAAATAGTCCCTGTGTCGCGCCTTGGGGTGTTTCTGTAGTTAAAGGTGCTCCATAAATACAAGTTGTTGTTGTTGTCCGGTGGTCGGGAAAGGTGCTATATAAATCAAAGTCTTTCTTTCTTTCAGTGAGGAGACGGGAGGTGGGCAGGGAGGAGAAAAATGCACGACAAAAAAATCAGGAAAAGAAATTAGTTTGTTGCTGCATTAGTCAGTGTGGATGTCTTTGGCAAACACAAACGGAGCGATTAGGAATGGAGTATAGAATTGCCAAGTATCGCTCCTCCCCCGACTTTTGCATAAATCCCATAAATTCTGCTGACATTTCAAGCAGCGTTCTGTCTTCCTTCCCCGTGCTGTGTCAAAGCTCCTCTCAATAATTCTCTAATCTTTTTGCCATTTGAATATGAGACTTTAAATCTATACAAGTTCAACTTGGGACAAGTGTAAGCTTATGGATGAGCTGGCAATCAGGCTCTGCATTTAACAGCGACAATGATCCTGGCGGAACCATTATATTAAATTTATTTTTTTAATTAAATATGAGAGCTAATTGTAAAGGGACCCGACAACATTGTCAAAGGGATGTGAATCAGCGATCACTCAGACATGTAATCAAATCAATAAAACTGGAATACAGGAAGATTACAAAACACAAAAACAAATCTTTAAAGGATTTTTGTTTCTTTATTCATCATGTCAAAGATCAGAGCACCCCCCAATTAACGCAACAAGCTCGCTGAAGGGTAGAAATGAGAAGTAATGATTATTCCAAGCCGCCCTTCCCCCACCCTTGATTTGCAAACAATGATAACCTTTCTGTCCCTTATTTGTGTGGCCCAGTGGGCAGCACCCACACCTCTGAGTCAGAAGGTTGTGGGTTCAAGTCCCATTCCAGTGCAATGCTGAGGAAGTGCTGCTCTGTCGGAGGGGCAGTACAGAGGGAGTGCTGCACTGTCGGAGGGGCAGTACAGAGGGAGTGCTGCACTGTCGGAGGAGCAGTACAGAGGGAGTGCTGCACTGTCGGAGGTGCAGTGCTGAGGGAGTGCTGCACTGTCGGAGGTGCAGTGCTGAGGGAGTGCTGCACTGTCGGAGGGGCAGTACAGAGGGAGTGCTGCACTGTCGGAGGTGCAGTGCTGAGGGAGTGCTGCACTGTCGGAGGGACAGTACAGAGGGAGTGCTGCATTGTCGGAGGTGCAGTGCTGAGGGGCAGTGCTGAGGGAGTGCCGCACTGTTGGAGGGGCAGTGCTGAGGGAGTGCCGCACTGTCGGAGGTGCCAGCTTTTGGATGAGACGTTAAACCAAGTCTGCTCTCTCAGGTGGATGTAAAATATCCCAGGGCACTATTTCGAAGAAGAGAGGGGGAGTTATCCCCGGTGTCCTGGACAATATTTATCCCTCCATCAACATCACTAAAACAGATTATCTGGTCATTATCACATTGTTGTGTGTGGGAGCTTGCTGTGCATAAATTGGCTGCTGTGTTTTGCACATTACAACAGTGACTACACTCCAAGAGCACGGAATTCATTGACATACCGCCTACTGCCCGCTTACCGCCCAAAAGTGCAAAATTCATGAAATACCACTGACATACCACAGGAACTGTATACCGTCCTGGAGAAGGTGTTTAACTGGACCCTGTGGCAGTGTGGACACAGAGCTGACAGGTTGGCTTGATATTACACAGATCTTTATAGTTCTCCACAGTTTGATGTATTGTTCAATGGATTGCAGTATTTTCTAGAGTTAGGCAATAATATAAATGGTCTAATAAAGCCTTATTTAATGAATGAACCTTTATTAATGAATATAATAAACATTCTATTTGTCTCTCCCACACTCCATTCTCTCTCTCTCTCACCACCCAATCGCTTCCGCCCCACAGAGATCTCAGGCCACCCCATAATGATCTCTCCCCCGGCCCCCCACATCGCTCTCAGGCCAGCAATCTCTGGCCTTTGTCGGTGCGTCTCGGGGAGCAGAGCTTGGGAGCTACGCACCTGGGCACAACTCGCCATCCGAAAATTCGTCAGTCATAAGGCCTCTTCCGCCGCACCCCCTCTCTTCCGCCCACCCTTCGCACTCCCTCACTCCCTCCACACCCCCTCCCTCCCTCCCTCTCTCCCTCCGCACACCCTCCCTCCCTCCCGCCCACTCGCCGCACTCCCTCACTCCCTCCACACCCCCTCCCTCCCGCCCACCCTTCGCACTCCCTCACTCCCTCCACACCCCCTCCCTCCCTCCCTCTCTCCCTCCCGCCCACCCACCGCACTCCCTCACTCCCTCCACACCCCCTCCCTCCCTCACTCCCTCCACACACCCTCCCTCCCTCCCTCCCGCCCACCCGCCGCACTCCCTCACTCCCTCCACACCCCCTCCCTCCCTCACTCCCTCCACACACCCTCCCTCCCTCCCTCCCGCCCATCCGTCGCACTCCCTCACTCCCTCCACACTCACTCCCTCCCTCCCTGCGCCCCCTCCCTCCCTCCCTCCCACAGCACTCCCTCCCGCACCCTCTCCCTCCCTCCCTCCCGGGGACCGCCGGTAAACGGGTGAAACTTGTGTTTCTCCAATTTCGGCCCCAAAAGTACTTCAATGGCTGTAAAGCGCTTTGAGATGTCCGGTGGTTGTGAAAGGCACTATATAAATGCAAGTCTTTCTTTCTTCGGAACATCTTTCTCCTCTCCTCTCCTGCAGCGCTGTCTCTTGCTGGGACACTGTCCGACGGATAGTGATGGCCACTCTGATACATCGTAACACCTGAAATAAATCGTTCAGAGGTCCTTTCTGCTGGTTGCTGAATTAGTAACGAGGGGGTACGGACTGGAGGAAGAAAAGGGAGGAAGGAATGTAAGTGAGAGGTGAGAATAGAGTAACTTATGTTTACCGAGTAGTTCATTGTCGCCTCGATTTTAAAATTCTTTCCCATGGCCTCAGCCCCTCCCTATCTCTGTAACCTCCTCCAGCCCCTACGCTCCTCCCTATCTCTGTAACCTCCTCCAGCCCCTACACCCCTCCCTATCTCTGTAACCTCCTCCAGTCCCGACACCCCTCCCTATCTCTGTAACCTCCTCCAGCCCCTACACCCCTCCCGATCTCTGTAACCTCCTCCAGCCCCTACACCCCTCCCGATCTTTGTAACCTCCTCCAGCCCCTACACCCCTCCCTATCCCTGTAACCTCCTCCAGCCCCTACATCCCTCCCTATCTCTGTAACCCCCTCCAGCCCCGACACCCCTCCCTATCTCTGTAACCTCCTCCAACCCCTACACCCCTCCCTATCTCTGTAACCTCCTCCAGCCCCTACACCCCTCCCGATCCCTGTAACCTCCTCCAGCCCCTACACCCCTCCCTATCCCTGTAACCTCCTCCAGCCCCTACATCCCTCCCTATCCCTGTAACCTCCTCCAGCCCCTAAACCCCTCCCTATCTCTGTAACCTCCTCCAGCCCCTACACCCCTCCCTATCTCTGTAACCTCCTCAAGTCCCTACACCCCTCCCCATCTCTGTAACCTCCTCCAGCCCCTACACCCCTCCCGATCTTTGTAACCTCCTCCAGCCCCTACACCCCTCCCTATCCCTGTAACCTCCTCCAGCCCCTACATCCCTCCCTATCTCTGTAACCCCCTCCAGCCCCGACACCCCTCCCTATCTCTGTAACCTCCTCCAACCCCTACACCCTTCCCTATCTCTGTAACCCCCTCCAGCCCCTACACCTCTCCCTATCTCTGTAACTTCCTCCAGCCTCTACACCCCTCCCTATCTCTGTAACCTCCTCCAGCCCCTGCACCCCTCCCGATCTTTGTAACCTCCTCCAGCCCCTACACCCCTCCTGATCTTTGTAACCTCCTCCAGCCCCTACACCCCTCCCTATCCCTGTAACCTCCTCCAGCCCCTACATCCCTCCTATCTCTGTAACACGCTCCAACCCTACACCCCTCCCTATCTCTGTAACCTCCTCCAGCCTCTACACCCCTCCCTATCCCTGTAACCTCCTCCAGCCCCTACATCCCTCCCTATCTCTGTAACCTCCTCCAGCCCCTACACCCCTCCCTATCTCTGTAACCTCTTCCAGCCCCCTACACCCCTCCCGATCTTTGTAACCTCCTCCAGCCCCTACACCCCTCCCTATCCCTGTAACCTCCTCCAGCCCCTACATCCCTCCTATCTCTGTAACACGCTCCAACCCTACACCCCTCCCTATCTCTGTAACCTCCTCCAGCCCCTACACCCCTCCCTATCTTTGTAACCTCCTCCAGCCCCTACACCCCTCCCTATTTCTGTAACCCCCTCCAGCCCCAACACCCCTCCCTATCTCTGTAACATTTATGTATGGAGAAAGAGTCAGACTGAAAACTGTGAGCTCAAAGTAAAGTGTGACCTTAGTCTTTTATTGCATGTCCCCAGAGTGCCTCTCCAACCTGTGAGGCCTCCTTAAGTACCAGTGTTCCCAAGGGATTATGCGATCCCTTGGGACAACATGGGATGAGCCCTCTGGTGGCTGTACAGAGTAAATACAAGTCCACATATATAACAACACTCCCCCCACAAAGTCAATAGTGTAACTATTTACAATGTGAGTCGATCTGGGGCCTTTCTTGCCCTGGTTGACCGTCTCGGTGTGAAAGCTGGTTTTGTTGAATCATTTGTTGGGCCCTCGCTGGGCTGCTGTGCAGCTGGCCTTGCTGGGCTGCCTGGTGTGTTGGGCCTGCAAGGCTGCTGTGGATGATGGGTTCTGCTTCGTGGTCAACCGTGGTGCCGGTTGCCACTGGTGTGTATGTTGGTGGATCAAAAAAGGTGGGGTCCAAGGTGGGTTGCTCAGGATAGTCCGTGAATCTGAGTTTGATTTGGTCCAAGTGTTTCTGGTGAATGAGTCCATTTGAAAGTTTGACCCAAAACACCCTGCTCCCCTCTTTGGCCATGACAGGGCTGGGAAGCCACTTGGGACCTTGTCCATAATTTAATACAAATACAGGATCATTGATTTCAATCTCACGTGACACATTTGTGCTATCATGGTATGCACTTTGTTGAAGCCGCCTGCTCTCTACCTGTTCATGCAGATCAGGGTGAACTAACGAGAGCCTTGTCTTAAGTGCTCTTTTCATGAGCAGTTCAGCAGGTGGGATCCCAGTGAGTGAGTGGGGTCTCGTGCGGTAGCTAAGCAGGACTCAGAATAGGCAAGTCTGCAGTGAGCCTTCAGTTACTCTCTTCAAGCCTTGCTTGATGGTTTGCACTGCTCTCTCTGCCTGACCATTGGATGCTGGTTTAAATGGGGCAGATGAGACATGTTTGATCCCGTTACGGGTCATGAATTCTTTGAATTCAGCACTAGTAAAACATGGCCCATTGTCGCTCACCAGGACATCGGGTAAGCCGTGAGTGGCTTTCAGTCGTGGCAGCGGACGTGCTAGCCGACATTATCTCACATTCAATCCATTTGGAGTACGTGTCTGCAACCACAAGGAACATTTTACCCAAGAACGGGCCTGCATAGTCGACGTGTAACCTAGACCACGGTTTGGAGGGCCAAGACCATAAACTTAGCGGTGCCTTCCTGGGTACATTGCTTAACTGCGAGCGTGTATTACATCTGTGAACGCAGGATTCTAAGTCCGCATCGATACCGGGCCACCACACGTGGGATCTGGCTATCGCTTTCATCATTACGATGCCTGGGTGGGTACTGTGGAGGTCATTGATGAAGGTGTCTCTGCCCTTCTTAGGGACCACTACTCGATTGCCCCACAGAAGGCAGTCTGCCTGGATAGACATTTCAGCTTTGTGCCGCTGGAAGGCTTTATCTCTTCCTGCATTTCCACTGGGACACTGGACCAGCTCCCGTGAAGCACACAGCTTTTGACTAGAGATAATAAGGGGCCCTGGCTTGTCCAGGTTTTGATCTGCCGGGCAGTGACGGGTGATTGTTCACTCTCAAATGCATCCATAATCATGGCTAGATCTATGGGCTGCGCCATTTCCACCCCCGTGGTGGGCAATGGCAGCCTACTGAGAGCATCGGCGCAGTTTTCTGTGCCTGGCCTGTGGCGGATGGCGTAGTTGTATGCGGACAAAGTGAGCGCCCATCTCTGGATGCGGGCCGATGCGTTGGAATTTAACTCTTTACTCTCGGAAATCAGGGATATAAGTGGCTTATGGTCAGTTTCCAATTCGAACTTAAGCCCAAACAGGTACTGATGCATTTTCTTTACCCCATAGACACACGCTAACGCGTCTTTCTCAATCATGCTGTAGGCTCTCTCGGCCTTAGACAGACTCCTGGATGCATAAGCAACCAGTTGCAGTTTCCCAAAATCATTAGCTTGTTGCAATACACACCCGATGCCATATGACGACGCATCACATGCTAGTACCAAACGCTCACATGGATCATACAACACAAGCAATTTGTTTGAGCATAACAATTTTCTTGCTTTTACAAAGGCAATTTCTTGGCTTTTTCCCCAAACCCATTCACCCCCTTTTCGTAGTAAGACATGTCGTGGTTCTAACAGTGTGATGAGACCCGGTAAGAAGTTACCAAAATAGTTCCGGAGTCCCAGAAACGACCGCAGCTCCGTCACGTTCTGTGGCCTCGGTACGTTCTCGATTGCCTCTGTCTTCACGTTGGTGGGCCTGATGCCATCCGCCACAATCCTCCTTCCCAGGAACTCCACTTCAGGCACCAGGAAAACCACCCAGCTTAATGTTGTCTGCTAACTTGGAGATATTACCGTATATACTCGCGTATCATGTGACTTTTGAAGACCTAAATTGTAACCTAAATTTGGGGGGTAGCATGATACGCGAGATACAAAATTTGCGGGTGTGAAGTGCTAGCCAAGATTAGGCTGTTGGGCTGTTAAGCAGACCGTATCCATTTACGGTAAGTCAAATAGTACATATGTATATCAAATAAAGATGATTTTGATAAAACTGCTGTTTTACTTGCTGATACACACGTAATGTTTTCCAAATCAACAGAGAGGCTAACTACCAAAGGAAAACAGAAACGATTCTTAATGAAACTATTACCGGTATATTTATTTTTTAAAATGCTTTAACAATCAAATCTCCATCTATCTCAGCCCATGCTTCTTTTACCCACAAACACAGTCGAGGCAAATCCGGAGCCTTCATATTCCCTCCCTTCGTCAATGATTTCTCTCCTTCCATCATCCAGTCATTCCATTTCTTTCTTATATTGTCTTTAAATGGCTTATTAATGGATACGTCAAGTGGCTGAACGCCGCGAGTCAAGCCAGCTGGAATGATTGCTATATCGGTGTTCGATTCGCGAACAGCTTTCACAACAGAATCCACGCGATGTGACCTAAACATATCCCACACAAGTAAACTTTTTTGGCATCGTAAACCACCTGCTCTTGATTCCCAAACTCTCTTCAGCCAAATCTTGCAGCCATTATCGTTCATCCATCCTTTTTCGTTTCATGATTCGGTTGTTAAGGTCTTTTTTCGATCGTTGTTATGTGTTAGGGTACTTGTTACGTGTTGGGTACTTGTTAAACTTGTTTGAAAGCCTAGCCTAGTGTCATCTGGTATCTCAAAAAAGTGACTCGCATGATACATGAGATATATGATAAAATCATGTTTTGGGGACGAAAATTTAGGGGTCGCATGATACGTGAGATCGTAGGATACGCGAGTATATACGGTACATTAAATTCCTTTGTCTAAATCCTTAATGTATATTGTAAATAGCTGGGGTCCCATCACTGAACCCTGCAGCTCTCCACTAGTCACTGCCTGCCATTCTGAAAAGGACCCATTTATTCCCATTCTTTGCTTAATGTCTGGCAACCAATTCTCTATCCAGGTCAATAACTTTCCCCCAATACCATGTGCTTTAACTTTGCACACTAATCTCTTGTGTGGGACCTTGTCAAAAGCCTTTTGAAAGTCCAAATACACCACATCCACTGGTTCTCCCTTATCTGCTCTACTAATTACATCATCAAAAAATTCTAGAAGATTTGTCAAGCATGATTTCCCTTTCATAAATCCATGCTGACTTGGACCGATCCTGTCACTGCTTTCCAAATGCGCTGCTATTTCATCTTTACTAATTGATTCCAACATTTTCCCCACTTCCAATGTTAGGCTAACCGGTCTATAATTCCCTGTTTTCTCTCTCCCTCCTTTTTTAAAACGTGGTGTTACATTAGCTACCCACCAATCCATAGGAACTGATCCACAGTCAATAGAATGTTGGAAAATGACTACCAATGCATCCACTATTTCTTTGGCCACTTCCTTAAATACTCTGGCATGCAGACTATCAGGCCCTGGAGATTTATCGGCCTTTAGTCCCTTCAAATTTGCTAACACAATTTCCTGACTAATAAGGATTACCCTCAGTTCCCCCTTCTCGTTAGACCCTCGATCCCCTAATTTTTGAAAGGTTATTCGTGACTTCCTTAGTGCAGACAGAACCAAAGTATTTGTTCAATTGGTCTGCCATTTCCTTGTTCCCCATTATGAATTCCCCTGATTCTAACTGTAAGGGACCTTCATTAGTCTTCAATAATCTTTTTCTCTTCACATATCTATAGAAGCCTTTGCAGTCAGTTTTTATGTTCCCTGCAAGCTTACTCTCATACTCTATTTTCCCCCTCCTAATTAAACCCTTTGTCCTCCTCTGCTGGATTCTAAATTTCTCCCAGTCCTCAGGTTTGCTGTTTTTTCCGGCCAATTTATATGCCTCTTCCTTGGATTTAACACTTTCCCTAATTTCCCTTGTTAGCCACGGTTGAGCCATCTTCCCTTTTTTATTCTTACGCCAGACAGGGATGTACAATTGTTGAAGTTCATCCATGTGATATTTAAATGTTTGCCATTGCCTATCCACCGTCGTCCCTTTAATAATCATTCGCCAGTCTATTCTACCCAAATCACATCTCATACCATCGAAGTTACTTTTCTTTCAGTTCACGATCCGAGTCTCTGAAGTAACTGTGTCACTCTCCATCTTAATAAAGAATTCTACCATATTATGGTCACTCTTCCCAAGGGGCCTCGCACAACAAGATTGTTAATTAGTCCTTTCTCATTACACATCACCCAGTCTAGGATGGCCAGCTCTCTAGTTGGATTCTTGAAATATTGGTCTGGAAAATCATCCCCAATACACTCCAGGAAATCCCCTTCCACTGCATTGCTACCAGTTTGGTTAGCCCAATCTATATGCAGATTAAAGTCACCCATGATAACTGCTGTACCTTTGTTGCATTCATTCCTAATTTCCTGTTTGGTGCCATCCCCAACCTCACTACTACTGTTTGGTGGTCTGTACACAACTCCCTGCCCTTTGGTATTCCGTAGCTCCACCCATACAGATTCTACATCATCCAAGCTAATGTCCTTCCTTAATATTGCGTTAATCTCCTCTTTAACCAGTAATGCTACCCCACCTCCTTTTCCTTTCTGTCTATCCTTCCTGAATATTGCATACCCTGGATGTTGAGTTCCCAGCCTTGGTTTCCTTGGAGCCATGTCTCTGTAATCCCAATTACATCATATCCATTAACAGCTATCTGCGCAGTCAATTCATCCACCTTATTACGAATGCTCCTCGCATTGAGACTCAGAGCCTTCAGGCTTGCTTTTTTTTAACACTCTTTGTCCTTTTTGAATCATGTTGTAATGTGGCCCTTTTTGATTTTTGCCCTTGATTTCTCTGCCCCCCATCTTGCTTTTCTCCTTCCTACCTTTTGCTTCTGCCCCCTTTTTACTTCCCTCTGTCTCCCTGCATAGGTTCCCATCCCCCTGCCATATTTGTTTAACTCCTCCCCAACAGCACTAGCAAACACTCCCCCTAAGACATTGGTTCTGGTCCTGCCCAGGTGCAGACCGTCCATTTTGTACTGGTCCCACCTCCCCCAGAACCGGTTCCAATGTCTCAGGAATTTGAATCCCTCCCTTCTGCACCACTGCTCAAGTATTTAGCTGAGCTATCCTGCGATTCCTGCTCTGATGAGCACATGGCACTGGTAACAATCCTGGGATTACTACCTTTGAGGACCTACTTTAGGAAAGGGTGCCCTTGTTTTGTGCTGATTTATTCAATTAGCTGACCACCAGAAACAAATTCGGGAGATCTTATAACAAGTGACTTCAGGAACTGCACCATCGTTTGCAATCAAATATCAAAATAAATGTGGAAGGATTTTATATTTTATTTTCAGTTCCAAAGAAAACATTAATATCATAAAAGTATTTCAGAGATGATGCATTATCTTTGCTATCTCCTTGCTAATATCTGGCAGAAAGTAATAGAAGCACTATTTCATATCTCCAATCCTCTTTCTGTTTAGAAAATTTAATTACAAGTATATTTTATGTTGCTTCTATATTATCACTGTGAAAGGAATGGACCAGCCCTTAATACCGCTAGTAGATAATCAGAAATCGCTATTGTATTATAATCTATTTGCAGGAATGAATAATTATTGCATAGTAATAGTTTCTGTTGTGAAACTCCCTCCAATCCCAGTGCACTGTGGCTGCACTATGTGTAAGATGCACTACAGCAATTCGCCACGGCTACTCCAGACGCACCTTCCAAACCCACCGAACCAGACAAGGGCAACAGGTGAATGGGAGCAGCATCCTTCCAACTTCCCCTCCAGGCCACACAACCCATCCTGACTTAGACATATACAGAAGAACATAAGAAATAGGAGCAAGAGTCAGCCATTTGGCCCCTCGATCCTGTTCCACCATTGAATAAGATCATGGCTGATCTGATCTTGGCCTCCAATCTATTTCCCCACCGTTCCCCATAATCCATGACTCCCTTATCATTCAAAGCAATGTCTTGGTGTTCTTTCATCAGCGTTGGGACAAAATCCTGGCTTTCCCAGGAAGATACTGTGGGAGCACCTTCACCACACTGACTGCAGCGGTTCAAGAAGGTGGCTCACCACCACCTTCTCAAGGGGCATTTAGGGATGGGCAATAAATGCCGGCCTTGCCAGCGATGCCCACATCCCAAGAATCAATAAAAATAAACTCCAATGCATGAATCGTCTACAGTCTGAAGGTGTCAGCTTTGTCTCAGTGGGCAGCACCCTCGTCTCTGATTCAGAAGGTTGTGGGTTCAAGTCCCACTCCAAAGATTTGAGTAGGAAATTTAGGCGGACACTCCCAGTGCAGTGCTGAGGGAGTGCTGTGCTGTCAGAGGTGTCACCTTTTGGATCGACATTAAACCGAGGCCTTGGCTGCTCTCTCAAGTGGGTGTAAAAGATCCCATGACACTATTCGAAGAAGAACAGGGGAGTTCTCCATGATGTCCTGGACAATGTTTATCCCTTGACCAATATCACTTAAAAAAATTGTCTGGTTATTTATCATGTTGCTATTTGTGGGAGCTTGCTGTGCACAAAATATCTGCCGTGTTTCCTACCTCATACCAGTGACTACTCTCCAAAAGTACTTCAGTGGCTGTGAAGTGCTTTGGGACGTCCTGAGGTCATAAGTGCAAGTCTTTCTTTCTTTAAGCTGGAATGCGAGATGCTGTAAATAATATCAGAAATTGCACTATTGCAAAAGTGATACCCTGCTAAGCAAAGGTAAAAAAAAGTTTAAAAATCAGGAAATGGTGCATGCTTACGATTATCCAACAAATATCGGACTGAAGCAGAATCGTTATCACTCGGGAAATCAAAATTGAGTGGCAATTTGCAATAATCATGAGCTATTTATCATATGCAGCCCTTGTGTGACTTGTGACCTGTCAGTGTTCATAACTGAAACAATAAATTTGTACATTAATAACATCTACAACAAAAGCCGACTGATTCTGGGGATGAAGAATGATGACAGTTTCTCGCATCGAATGAGACATACATTGAATTTCACATCTCCGGCACGTATAATCAATTGTTATTCCACCATAAAAGAAAATGATTGATGTGTTTGCTGGCTCCTGGCAAATCACTGGGGGAAGACCTGCAGCCTTCATCCTTATTGGCTAGGACAGGAGACAAATGTCACATTCCCGCAACGTGACAGCACTTCGGCAAACAGAAACTTAATATACGAACATAAAAATTAGGAGCGGTAGTAAGCCACTCAGCCCCTCGAGCCTGCTCCGCCATTCGGCCCCTCGAGCCTGCTCCGCCACTCAGCCCCTCGAGCTTGCTCCGCCATTCGGCCCCTCGAGCCTGCTCCGCCATTCGGCCCCTCGAGCCTGCTCCGCCACTCAGCCCCTCGAGCCTGCTCCGCCATTCGGCCCCTCGAGCCTGCTCCGCCATTCAGCCCCTCGAGCCTGCTCCGCCATTCGGCCCCTCGAGCCTGCTCTGCCATTCGGCCCCTCGAGCCTGCTCCGCCATTCAATGAGATCACGGCTGATCTTCGACCTCAACTCCACTTTCCCGCCCGATCCCCATATCCCTTGATACCCTTAATGTATACAAAAATCTATCGATCTCTGTCTCGAATATACTCAGACTGAGCCTCCACAGCCCTCTGGGGCAGAGAATTCCAAAGATTCACCACCCTCTGAGGGAGGGTTTAAATTAGCTTGGCAGGGGATGGGAACCTGAAAATAGATTCAGTCGGGAGGGAAGTAAAGCTGGAATTAGAAAGCAAAAATAAATAAAGTGAGTTTGAAGGAGAGAGGAAACAAGTAGGAAAAAAGGTAAAAAAAACAAACTTAAAGGCACTTTGTCTAAATGCACGTAGCATTTGTAACAAAATAAACGAGTTGACGGCACAAATTGAGACAAATGGGTATGATCCAATAGTCATTACAGAGACGTGGTTGCAAGGTGACCAGGACTGGGAATTAAATATTCAGGGGTACTTGACAATCCGGAAGGACAGACAGAAAGGAAAAGAAAGTGGGGTAGCTCTATTGCTAAAGGATGGAATCACTGCAATAGTAACAAACGATATTGGCTCAAGTGATCAGGATGTTGAAACAGTTTGGGTGGAGATAAGGAACAATAAGGGGAAAAAGTCACTGGTGGGCGTAGTCTATAGGCCCCCTAACAGTAGCAACTCTGTTGGTCGGAATTTAAACCAGGAAATAGTGGGGGCTTGTAAAAAGGGAACAGCAATAATCAAATTGGTCAGGGTAGCCTTGAGGAAGAGTTCATAGAGTGCATAAGGGACGGGTTCTTTGCAGTCTGTAACGGAACCAACCAGGGGGCAGGCTATCTTAGATCTGGTCCCGTGTAATGAGACAGGATTAATAAACAATCTCCTAGTAAAGGATCCCCTCGGAATGAGTGATCATAGCATGGTTGAGTTTCAAATTCAGATGGAGGGTGAGAAAGTTGGATCTCTAACCAACGTACTAAGCTTAAATAAAGGAGACTATGAAGGTATGAGGGCAGAGTTGGGTAAAGTGGACTGGGAAAATAGATTAAAGTGTAGGACGGTTGATGAACAGTGGTGTACATTTAAGGAGATATTTCATCTCTCAAGAAAAATATATTCCAGTGAGGAGGAAAGGGTATAAGAGAAAAGATAGCCATCCGTGACTAACTAACGAAATAAAGGACGGTATCCAATTAAAAACAAGGGCATACAAAGTGGCCAAAACTAGTGAGAGGACAGAAGACTGGGAAACTTTTAAAAGCCAGCAAAGAACGACTAAAAAAATGATTAAGAAAGGGAAGATAGACTATGAAAGTAAACTAGCACAAAATATAAAAACAGATAGCAAGAGTTTCTATAGATATATAAAAAGGAAAAGAGTGGCTAAAGTAAATGTTGGTCCCTGAGAGGACGAGACCGAGGAATTAGTAATGGGGAACATGGAGATGGCAGAAACTCTGAACAAATATTTTGTCTCAGTCTTTACGGCAGAGGATACCAACAATATTCCAACAGTGGATAGTCTAGGAGCTACAGGGGGGGAGGAATTAATACAATCACAATCACTAAGGAGGTGGTACTCAGTAAGATAATGGGACTAAAGGCAGATAAATCTCCTGGACCTGATGGCTTGCATCCTAGGGTCTTACGAGAAGTAGCGGCAGGGATTGTGGATGAATTGGTTGTAATTTACAAAAATTCCCTGGATTCTGGGGAAGTCCCAGCGGATTGGAAAACTGCAAATGTAACATTCCTATTTAAAAAAGGAGACAGACAAAAAGCAGGAAACTATAGACCAGTTGCTTAACATCTGTGGTTGGGAAAATGTTGGAGTCCATTCTTAAAGAAGCAGTAGCAGGACATTTGGAAAAGCAAAATTTGGCCAGGCAGTGTCAGCATGGATTTATGAAAGGGAAGTCATGTTTGGCAAATTTTCTGGAGTTCTTTGAGGATGTAACGAACAGGGTGGATAAAGGGGAACCAGTGGATGTGGTGCATTTAGACCTCCAGAAGGCATTTGACAAGGTGCCACATAAAAGGTTACTACACAAGATAAAAGTTCACGGGGTTGGGGGTAATATATTAGCATGGATAGAGAATTGGTTAACTAACAGAAAACAGAGAGTCGGGATAAATGGTTCATTCTCAAGTTGACAACCAGTAACTAGTGGGATGTCGCAGGGATCAGTGCTGGGACCCCAACTATTTACAATCTATATAAACGACTTGGAAGAAGGGACTGAGTGTAACATAGCCAAGTTTGCTGATGATACAAAGATGGAAGGAAAAGCAATTTGTGAGGAGGACACAAAACATGTGCAAAAGGACATAGACAGGCTAAGTGAGTGGCCAAAAATTTGGCAGATGGAGTATAATGTTGGAAAGTGTGAGGTCACTTTGGTAAAAAAATCAAAGAGCAAGTTATTATTTACATGGAGAAAGATTGCAAAGTGCCTCAGTACAGCGGGACCTGGGGATACTTGTGCATGAAACACAAAAGGATAGTATGCAGGTACAGCAAGTGATCAGGAAGGCTAATGGTATCTTGGCCTTTATTGCAAAGAGGATGGAGTATAAAAGCAAGGAATTCTTGCTGCAACTAAATAAGATATTGCTGAGGTCACACCTGGAATATTGCGTGCAGTTTTGGTTTCCATATTTACGAAAGGATATACTTGCTTTGGAGGCAGTTCAGAGAAGGTTCACTCAGTTGGTTCCGGGTATGAGGGGGTTGACTTATGAGGAAAGTTTGAGTAGTTAGGCCTCTACTCATTGCAATTCAGAAGAATGAGAGGTGATCTTATCGAAACGTATAAGATTATGAGGGGGCTTGACAAGGTGGATGCAGAGAGGATGTTTCGACTGATGGGGGAGACTAGAACTCGGGGGCATGATCTTAGAATAATTGATGGAGAATTCAAACAGGCTGCACAATTGAGAAAACACAGACCCATGCCTACGTGACAGTTAGCACATTGCATTGAGCTATAACTCACACTTGACATTTCAGGACTTTTGACAGCGAGCCAATTATGGGCTAACAACATATCAATTGAGCCAATAAGGTCAAAGAGGGCGAGGTCATGATTGTAAATTGATCCAGGATAAGTACAGCCATTTTTTGCCATGTGTCTTAGAAGGACAAAGGACCTGGCATAAAGCCAGCAGTTTGCTGCAGCTGCCAGAATAAAGTTACGTTAAACTAGCACCGGAGTTCGCAACTCATTGAAAATTAAGAGATCTAACAATTTTGGCGTCGCGAACAGGATCGCTGAGGGAAGAAACTAAATTTTGGACATCGGACCGACATACTGAGGTAAGGACTCGTCTTTATAAAAGTCCTCGGTCAAAAGTCTAAATTCACCTCCTTCTAAACTTCGGCGGTGTGTTAGTTAATTCATCACCGACCCACTGATCGGCTGGAAAGCCTACGACTCGAGACCCCAGTAAAGAAAGCAGTATTATAGCAGCAGGAGATAAGAGCAAAGAATTGCCTACAACTGCTAAAGGCGGGCGGGCACCACCTGAGGTTTCGATAGATGAAATCCTCCAACAGTTGAAAGAATACATAGAGCAACAATTCAACTTATCTAAAACCTGTATCAAGATTGAACAAAAGTACAGAACCTCCAAAGGAAAATGGTCCTTGGACGAGATCAAAAGTGTCTGGGGAAAAACGACCCGTATGAAAAATAAAGAGCGAATCAGATGGTCCCTAGCCATTATGGGACAGATCTGACAATGGAATGAAATTATAACGTGTTCCCAATATGATAGGGACCTGACCAGTACAAAGGACCAATTGCAAGCGGTTTGTGAGCAGCTAAGACAGAAAAAGCTTAAACTTGAAAAGTTGGAAGCGGAAGTTAAAGATCTTAAAGGTGAAATTAAAGATGGGAAAAAATCATTCGGTCAAGAGACAGTAATAGGAAAAGGAAAATGTATCGGTCAATTCCCAGGGTACCCATGTTTGGATAAATTAAAAGCGCAAATTCGAAGACACGACCGAGGAATAGATACGGATTCTGAATCCTCTGACGATACAGGGTCAGAGGATGAAGAATTAGGGGTGCGCTTTGCCCCGTTTAAAAAAAGATGAGTTATAGTCAAATCAGAAGAGACTGCGGATGAGGGCGGAAACAAAAAAACGAAGAAAAGGCTGCATGAAAAATATTTAGTTCATGATCCGGCAGACCCAGAGAAAATTGATAAATGGTCCAAGGAATTGCCCAATCCAAAGAAAGAGGAAGTGAAAACATGGGACCAATTGGACCGCTTAAGAAATATATATCAACTTCATCCCTGGGACGGAGTGCAAACTTTAACCACAATGGTGCCAAAAACACAAGGAAGAAAATTGTACGACAAGGTAGAAGAAGCTTTGGGGCAGAATGAGCAAGAATTAGATGCAGGATGGGAGGCGTTTAAACACTGGCTGCAAGCCTTCAGTCCAGCTAAGACAGACTGGGGAAAAATTGCAGCCTGCCAACAGAAAGGAACAGAGGAGGTCCTGAAGTATGACGAGCAGTTTAGATGCACGTGGCTAGAACATTCGGGTATGAATAATACGGATGAGGAAATGGATGAACAAGTGTTTGGACCCCTGAAAGCAGCTTTCGTGGCAGGTCGAAAGCCAGATCTGTCCAAAATGCTTAAGGTAGTGTTACCGGACTGGGAAGGTAAAGGAACTACCTTTGCAGCATTGGTGGATCGATGTAACCAATTAGATCGGGATATGGGAGCTAAAGTCCGAGCTGTACAGGCTATGGGATGGAAATCCCAGGATTCCGATAAACAGTCATTCGGAAAATTACCCGGAAAATATCATTATTGTGGGAAAGAAGGTCACTGGGCCAAGACGTGCAGGGCAAAACAGCAAGGTCGTGGCTGGGGAAGAGGACGCAGCCAGGGATACAATTCAGCCAACAAGCCAGGCTTGTCACAAGATAACGACCTCATAGAAGCATTTAAGCGACTGACAATACAACAACAGAAGGAGTTACTTGTGATAGCAAAAAACGATTAGAGCCCACCCTGGGCCCCCTCCTCGCACTAATACAACAGAGGGGAGATGGGCTATATATAACTGTGAGGGTGGGCGATAAGGATGTGGACTGTCTTTTAGACACAGGGGCGGAATTAACATGCTTACCCCTACAATATGGAGACTTTTTGCCGTTGGATGGTAGGACACGTACAGCCTATGGAGTTGGGGGCCATAAAATGGAAATTAAAAGGACAACACTGGTACTTATAGGGCTGGGTCCACATGAACTAACCACGCCGGTCTGGATAGGCCCAGTAGATCAACCCCTTTTGGGAATGGACGTTCTAATCCAAATAGATTCATCGTTGCATTTCGAGGATGGTCGGGTGACATGGTCAATTAGAACTTTGAAGAAAGGAGAATTGAAGGAACACCCGATATGGGCTAAAGATAAGAACGATTGTGGCCTACTCCAGATGGAGCCTGTGTCATTTACTGGGACCAAGCCTCCTTGCACTAAACAGTATCCCTTCAGTCCAACTGCCATCGCGGGAATCTTACCGGTTATTCAGCAATTGGAGAAACAAGGGGTGCTTATTAAAACGCATAGCTCCTCCTATAGTCCCGTGTGGCTGGTACAGAAATCTAATGAGACTTGGCGTTTGACTGTCGATTATAGAAAAGCTAACCAGTGTATTGATCAAAAAGCTCCTTTGGTCACAGATCCCTCCACCATTTTTAATGCACTCAAACCGGAACATAAATATTTCTCGGTTATAGATATGGCCAACGGATTTTAGTCGGTGCCTCTGGCACCGGAGGTTCGACAGTGGTTTGCTTTCACGGTCCAAGGACAACAGTATACTTGGACCCGGTTACCGCAGGGTTTCCACAACAGCCCTACGGTATTCCACATGGCTTTACAAAGCCATTTGCGAGAATTACCTCCCCTGTCATCCACAGTCATCCAATATGTAGACGATATCTTGCGAGCTTCAAACATAGAAGAACAGCAAGAACAAGATTTACGAGCTTTGCTGGACCACCTTCGGCTGAAAGGACATAAAGCCAGCATCGACAAAGCACAAATATCCCAAGAAGAGGTTATATACCTGGGACAAAAGATTTCACAAGGAAAGAGAGAACTTACCCAGGATAGAACTGCAGCTATTCAGGCTGCTAAAAACCCCACCACTATTCAGGAACTAAGGTCTTTTTTGGGATTGTGTAACTTTAACAGAAATTGGATTGACTCCTTCACACAGCTTGCTCAGTCACTGAATGATATTTTAAAGGGGAAACGTGCCTCAAAAGAAGCCATCACCCTCACTAAGGAACAGCAAGAGGCCTTCCTGAGTTTGAAAAAGGCTTTGTGTTCGGCACCGGCTCTGGGAATCTCCGACAGTGGTAAGCCATTTACCCCGTTTTTCCATAAGAAAGAAGGATAGTGACAGCAACACTGACACAAGAACATGGGGATCGGCAAAGACCTATTGGCTATTATTCGGCAAAACTGGATGCAGTAGCCCTCGGATGGGGAAGTTGCCTCAGGGCCATGGAAGCTACATGTCGAGCGGTAATGATCACTGCGGGTCTAGTCCTCGACCAAAAGCTGATTGTCAAGTGTCCCCACACCGTACACGCTTTGCCGTCTATGAATAGAATGTCTCAGGTGATGGCAGCTAGACGGACCCGCTGGACAGCACTTTTGGAAGCTCCTATTCTCCATATCGTCCGGGCCAGCCCGGTTAATCCCGCAACTATGCTCCCGATGTCAGAATCGAGGGAGCAAGAGGGGGGAGAATGTGAAGAGCATGACTGCGTGGAGATTTTAAAAGAAACAGAAGAAGCAGCCTGAGCAGCAGAGGAGCCTCTGCACAACCCAGACCTCATCCTGTTTACAGATGGTTCCTCCTTTGTTGACAATGGTACCAGAAAAGCAGGATGGGCAGTTACAACCTTATATGAGGTAGTGGCAAAAGGATGTTTACCCTCAGGAACGTCAGCACAACAGGCCGAGTTACGGGCCCTGTCAGAAGCATGTCGAATAGCAGAAGGAGAGACAGCTAATGTCTACACAGATTCGCATTATGCTTTTGGAGTCGCTCACGACTTTGGTCTGTTATGGCGGTAAAGAGGATTCCTCACTGCTGCTGGTATACCTATCCGAAATGGAAAAGAAGTCCGAGACTTACGAGAGGCCATATAATTACCTCAGGAAGTGTCCATCCTGAAGTGTAAGGCCCATACCAAGGAAAATACCACAGAAGCACAGGGAAATGCCCTAGCCGACCAGGCAGCTAAAGATGTCGCCTCACAGGGCGTTCCTCCAGAAGAACCAACACAGATGTGCAGATTGAAAGCACTCAGGACTCTGACACGAGACCTTCAAACAATGCAAGGCGAGTGCTCCCGAGAGGAAAAATGGACATGGATTGAGGCAGGAATTAAGCTATGTGAAGATGGTGTCTGGAGACAAAGAGTTACCGACAAGCCAGTCGCGCCACAAGCGCTTATGCCTTTTTTAGCCCAACAGATCCACTCGTGGGGACACTTGGCCTCACAACAGATGATGGTACGGTTCCAGAAAAGCTGGTGGGGTCGGGGATTTAAAAAACATGCCCAGCTGGTAGCAGACCAGAAAAATAATTCTGGACCCATCACGATAATGCCCCAACTGAGGCCCCCTGCTCCTGTCGGACCATTCCAGCATCTGCAGGTTGATTATATATCTCTTCCTTCATGCCAAGGATACACTAACATTCTTGTCATGGTCGACAGATTCTCTAGATGGGTAGAAGCTGGCCCAACTAAAAGAGCCACAGCCAATCACACTGCAAAGGTCTTGTGTAAGGATTACATTCCCCGATGGGGAGTCCCGAGTAGCATTGACTCAGATCAGGGAACACACTTCACAGGTGCTGTCTGCCAAGAAGTCTGTAGGTTACTGAACATTACGTGGGATTTACACTGTTCTTATCATCCACAATTATCAGGACAAGTAGAACGAATGAATTGAACTCTGAAACAACAGCTTGCCAAATATCACCAAGAAGGAACACCATGGCCCCAGGCACGACCAATAGTGCTATGTAGCATTAGGGCAACCCCGAACAGAACTACAGGTCTAAGCCCATTTGAAATTATAACAGGAAGACCCATGTCGCTGCCAGGAACTATCGATTTACGGAAAGCTGATGTTCACTTAATGAGTGACACTTTGTTATCATACTGTCAGAACCTAACCAATGCTATTAGTTCTGTTTCCCGAAGGGTATCAGCAGCTTGGGGTAATCCACCCGAAGGAGGACACAACATCATCCCGGGAGTCTGGGTGTATGTGAAAAAGTTGCAAAAAGAACCTTTGGGTGCCAAGTGGGAGGGACCTTATCAAGTGTTATTGACCACCCAGGCAGCTGTTAAAGTCCAAGGAAAGAAAGGCTGGATCCATGCCTCACATGTTAAACGAGCACCCGTAACTGAAGCTGAAATCTAATAAGGACAATTACTTTTTGTGAAAATGTATAAATTTACTGTATTATTGATTGTAGGTATTCTAGGCATAGGCTTACTTCTTACTAGCTGACCCTCTGCACCAAAGGGAAATAGTAGAGTTCCCAGGGAATTACATGTAAATACCTTTTTATATATGTCATACATTTAAGCCAAACAAGGTAACATTTCTAGTTGTTGGGTATGTGCGCACATTCCTCTTCACTCAAAGGGAGGGATTCCCTTGAGGCCAGTTCCCTTGAATATCTCAGAAATGGCTGAGTGGATAATTAATCAAAACAAAACAGGCAATGCGTTTTAGGATACGGAAAACTGGGCACGTAAATAAAGTCAGCAGGTTACAATCTGACTACCTTTGAAGGGGGATACCAACCGTGCTACAATAATTCCAAACGGCCCCCATTTTTTGTTATCACTAATACAACGGGAATAGGAAGACTGGGGGAATCGGTCTGTCTGATTAGAAACATCAAAGGAGGCCAAAATATGGGGTATAGTAACTGCTCCCGGAATTACAATATAATCAAGCCACGGAACCGTCCAAACTGGGCTGATGTGGGAATTTTTAACGTAACGGGGATCCTGAATAAAACAGATGGAAAAGCCTGGACAGGCCCCGGAGTGTTACTGACAAAGAAACAGCTAACATTCATTGCCTATAATGGCACCTATTGGGTGTGTGGCCACAAGGCCTACCCTTGGCTGCCCCAGAATTGGATGGGATCCTGCTATTTAGCCTACATTGTGCCTTATATGTATCATATAAAGTCACTGTCGGAACATTTACACCGTCCTAAGAGAGCTAGCACAGAAACAGAGAGGTTCTTTGCCATTCTGATCCCCAGGTATGGGACTACCAGACTGGCAAAGGAATCCATTAACATGGCATCCGTTGTGGAACGGGTAGCAAATGATAGCTCAGAGGCCCTAGTTAAAATCAATGCAGTAATGGTAGCAATCCGCACAGTAGCCCTACAGAATAGACTGGCCCTTGATTACATCCTGGCTGAAGAGGGAGGTACTTGCGCCCTACTCGGAACTGAGTGTTGCACATATATCCCAGATAGCTCCGAAGAAATTACCCACTTAGCGGAGCATATCCAAAAGGAGGTAGAAAAACTTAAGCAACCCCCATCATTCACTTTGTGGAGTGGAGCACTGAATGGCTATGTTCAATAGGAACTTCATTGGTGGAAGGTTTAATTCTATTTGTTGTAATTGTTTTACTTTTATATTGTTTGTTTATGTTGATTAAATGTTGTTGCGACCAGGCGGCTGTAGCTGCTGTCCCGCAGGTGAGACACCTTGCAGGTCCCAGCAGACCGTCTGTACGTGGCACAGGGGTAGGTTATGCTTCAGGAAAGGTTGTTTACTGGTTGAATTAAGATATTGATTTGGATTAAATTGTAATGAGGTTAATTAACCTACTAAAACCAGACTTCCATTGTTGCCGTGATGGAATTTGGGTTGATGTAAATTTGTGTGGAATCTACTAGTCCGGACATGTGGTGAAACAAATCAACAAATTTTAGAAGGAAACTCTATTAACATGAATTAAATTATTTTGTATAATGTTTAACCAGTGATACTTGATGTTTTATGATTCAGTTTGTTAAAGAATCAAAGGGAGGATTGATAGAGAATTCAAACATACTGCAGAGTTGAGAAAACACAGACCCCTGCCTACGTGACCGTTAGCACATTGCATTGAGCTATAACTCACACTTGACATTTCAGGACTTTTGGCAGCGAGCCAATTATGGGCTAACAACATATCAATTGAGCCAATAAGGTCAAAGGGGGTGAGGTCACGATTGTAAATTTATCCAGGATAAGTACAGTCATTTTTTGCCATGTGTCTTAGATGGACAAAGGACCTGGCATAAAGCCAGCAGTTTGTTGCAGCTGCCAGAATAAAGTTACGTTAAACTATCACCGGAGTTCGCATCTCATTGAAAATTAAGAGATCTAACAGGGCCGCCCATTTAAAACTGAGATGAGGAGGAATTTCTTCTCTCAGAGGATTGTGGATCTGTGGAATTCGCTGCCTCAGAGTGTTGTGGAAGCTGGGACATTGAATATATTTAAGACAGAAATAGAAAGTTTCTTAACCGATAATGGGATAAGGGATTATGGGGAGCGGGCAGGGAAGTGGACCCAAGTCCATGATCAGATCAGCCATGATCTTATCGAATGGCGGAGCAGGCTCGAGGAGCTGTATGGCCGACTCCTGCTCCTATTTCTTATGTTCTTATGTTCTCATCTTAAATGGCCGACCCCTTACGCTGAGACTGTGACCCCTGGTTCTAGACTCCCCAGTCAGGCCGAAACGTCCTCCCTGCATCTAACCTGTAAGATTTTGGATGTTCATTGAGATCCCCTCTCATTCTTCTAAACTCTAGAGAATATCGGCCCAGTCTACACAATCTCCCAAAGGTGATGTTCTCCCAGCGTGGCAGCCCTTTGGCAATGGGGCAGGAGAGGGGGGGGGGGGGCAGGGTGGGGCCGGAGGGGGGGGCGAGGGCATGGGCGAGTGGGGCGGGGGGGCGAGGTGGGGCGGGGAGCGGGGTGGGGCCGGAGGGGGCGGCGGTGGGAGCGGGGGTGGGGCGGGGAAGGGGAGTGGGTGGGGAGGGTCGGGGGCGTGGGCGGGGGGAGCGGGGGTGGGGCGGGGGGACGGGGAGGGGCTGCTGTGAGAGGGATGTGCTGAGCTAACTGAAGGGTAAGGTGTCGGGAACAAAATGGATCGAATCTGAAAGAACTAGAAAAACATAAAGAAAGACTTGAGTTTATATACCACCTTTCATGACCACAGGATGTCCCAAAGCAATTTACAGCCAATGAAATACTCAGAATTAAAGTACTTTTGGAGTGTAGTCACTGTTGTAATGTGGGAAATGCAGCAGCCAATTTGTGCACAGCAAGCTCACACACACAGCAACGAGACAATGACCAGATAATCTGTTTTAGTGATGTGGTTGAGGGATAAATATTGGCCCCAGGACACCGGGGATAACTCCCCTGCTCTTCTTCAAAATAGTGTCATGGGATCATTTACATCCACCTGAGAGAGCAGACAGGGCCTCGGTTTAAATTCTCACCTCTGACAGTGCGGCACTCCCTCAGTACTGCCCCTCCGACAGTGCAGCGCTCCCTCAGTACTGCCCCTCCGACAGTGCGGCGCTCCCTCAGTACTGCCCCTCCGACAGTGCGGCACTCCCTCAGTACTGCCCCTCCAACAGTGCAGCACTCCCTCAGTACCGCCCCTCCGACAGTGCAGCACTCCCTCAGAACTGCCCCTCCGACAGTGCAGCACTCCCTCAGTACCGCCCCTCTGACAGTGCAGCACTCCCTCAGTACTGCCCCTCCGACAGTGCAGCACTCCCTCAGTACTGCCCCTCCGACAGTGCAGCATTCCCTCAGTACCGCCCCTCCGACAGTGCAGCACTCCCTCAGTACTGCACTGGAGTGTCAGCCTAGACTTTGTGCTGATGTCTCAGGAGTGGGACTTGAACCCACAAACTTCTGCCCTAGAGACAACAGTGCTACCCATGGGTCAGGAAAAAGAATACTTTACCACAAGGGCCTATTGAAGGGCAAACTATTTCATCAATTAAAAAGGAATGGGATCAGCATTTGATAAAACGAAAGATGGGGAGGGAAGGAGAATGGAATTAGACTGCTAATTGTGAAAAGCTCACTCTGGTACAGCTGCAATTGGCCAAAGGTTCTGATCGATGATATCGATTGCAAAGTTTTATGATTGATTCTGGTTTACACGTATTGGCAGAGAGTTCTGTTCTCATTAAAAATCCATACATGTGCACAGGGAATGGTCAGATCGCCCTCAGGATCACCAACCTCTTCGGACTTTTCTCCTCTCCCTAGCCGAGAGCATGCTGACATCAATTATATTGTCCAAAATGGCGGCCCTGACTGAGGTCAGCTGACTCTGTACAGATCCAGAGTCAAACCTCAGCTCTCTCCAGTGGGAGAGATTTATAATGGACACTCCACGAAACTCAAGAAGCTCGACACCATCCAGGACAAAGCAGCCACTTGATCGGCCCCCCATCCCCCACCTTCGACACTCACTCCCTCCACCACCAGTGCACCGTGGCTGCAGTGTGTACCATCTACAAGATGCACTGCAGCAACTCGCCAAGGCTTCTTCGGCAGCACATCCCAAACCCGCGACCTCTACCATCTAGAAGGACAAGGGCAGCAGGCACATGGGAACTCCCTGCTGTGCCTTTTATAGGCCTCACCAACGAACCAATGTCCCAGGGGAAGTGTTTGCTCGTGCTGTTGGGGAGGAGTTAAACTGATATGGCAGGGGGATGGGAACCAATGCAGGGAGACAGAGGGAAACAAAAAGGAGACAGAAGCAAAAGACAGAAAGAAGATGAGTAAAAGTGGAGGGCAGAGAAACCCCAAGACAAAAAACAAAAAGGGCCACTGAATATAAAGGGGCTGCAGGAGGGGTCAAAATTAAAAATCATGGTTTAAAAACTAGTATAAAACACTCTACCTAAACGCACGCAGCATTCGAAATAAAGTAAATGAGTTGACGGCACAAATCATTACAAATGGGTATGATTTGGTGACCATTACAGAAACGTGGTTGCAGGGTGGCCAAGACTGGGAATTAAACATACAGGGGTATCTGACGATTCGGAAAGATAGACAAGAAGGGAAAGGAGGTGGGGTAGCTCTGTTAATAAAGGATGATATCAGGGCAGTTGTGAGAGACGATATTGGCTCCAATGAACAAAATGTTGAATCATTGTGGGTGGAGATTAGAGATAGTAAGGGGAAAAAGTCACTGGTGGGCGTAGTTTATAGGCCCCCAAATAATAACTTCACGGTGGGGCGGGCAATAATCAAGGGAATAATGGAGGCATGTGAAAAAGGAACGGCAGTAATCATGGGGGATTTTAACCAACATATCGATTGGTCAAATCAAATCGCACGGGGTAGCCTGGAGGAGGAATTCATAGAATGTATACGGGATTGTTTCTTAGAACAGTAAGTTACAGAACTTACAAGGGAGCAAGCTATCTTCGATCTGGTCCTGTGTAATGAGGCAGGAATAATAAACGATCTCCGAGTAAAAGATCCTCTCGGAATGAGTGATCACAGTATGGTTGAATTTGTAATACAGATTGAGGGTGAGGAAGTAGTGTCTCAAATGAGCGTACTATGCTTAAACAAAGGGGACTACAGTGGGATGAGGGCAGAGTTGGCTAAAGTAGACTGGAAACACAGACTAAACGGTAGCACAATTGAGGAACAATGGAGGACTTTTAAGGAGCTCTTTCAGAGTGCTCAACAAAAATATATTCCAGTGAAAAAGAAGGGCGGTAAGAGAAGGGATAACCAGCCGTGGATAACCAAGGAAATAAAGGAGAGTATCAAATTAAAAACCAATGCGTACAAGGTGGCCAAGGTTAGTGGGAAAATAGAAGATTGGGAATATTTTAAACGACAGCAAAGAATGACAAAGAAAGCAATAAAAAAAGGAAAGATAGATTACGAAGGTAAACTTGCGCAAAACATAAAAACAGATAGTAAAAGCTTTTACCGATATATAAAACGGAAAAGAGTGACTAAAGTAAATGTTGGTCCCTTAGAAGATGAGAAGGGGGATTTAATAATGGGAAATGTGGAAATGGCTGAGACCGTAAACAATTATTTTGCTTCGGTCTTCACAGTGGAAGACACAAAAACCATGCCAAAAATTGCTGGTCACAGGAATGTGGGAAGGGAGGACCTTGAGACAATCACTATCACTAGGGGGGTAGTGCTGGACAGGCTAATGGGACTCAAGGTAGACAAGTCCCCTGGTCCTGATGAAATGCATCCCAGGGTATTAAAAGAGATGGCGGAAGTTATAGCAGATGCATTCGTTATAATCTACCAAAAGTCTCTGGACTCTGGGGAGGTACCAGCGGATTGGAAAGCAGCTAATGTAACGCCTCTGTTTAAAAAAGGCGGCAGGCAAAAGGCAGGTAACTATAGGCCGGTTAGTTTAACATCTGTAGTGGGGAAAATGCTTGAAACTATCATTAAGAAAGAAATAGCGGGACATCTAGATAGGAATAGTGCAATCAAGCAGACGCAGCATGGATTCATGAAGGGGAAATCATGTTTAACTAATTTACTGGAATTCTTTCAGGATATAACGAGCATGGTGGATAGAGGTGAACCGATGGATGTGGTGTATTCAGATTTTCAAAAGGCATTCGATAAAGTGCCACACAAAAGGTTACTGCAGAAGATAGAAGTACGCGGAGTCAGAGGAAATGTATTAGCATGGATCGAGAATTGGCTGGTGAACAGAAAGCAGAGAGTCGGGATAAATGGGTCCTTTTTGGGTTGGAAATCGGTGGTTAGTGGTGTGCCACAGGGATCGGTGCTGGGACCACAACTGTTTACAATATAAATAGATGACCTGGAAGAGGGGACAGAGTGTAGTGTAACAAAATTTGCAGATGCCACAAAGATTAGTGGGAAAGCGGGTTGTGTGGAGGACACAGAAAGGCTGCAAAGAGATTTAGATCGGTTAAGCGAATGGGCTAAGGTTTGGCAGATGGAATACAATGTCTGAAAATGTGAGGTCATCCACCTTGGGAAAAAAAACAATAAAAGAGAATATTATTTGAATGGGGAGAAATTACAACATGCTGCGGTGCAGAGGGACCTGGGGGTCCTTGTGCATGAATTCCAAAAAGTTAGTTTGCAGGTGCAGCAGGTAATCAGGAAGGCGAATGGAATGTTGGCCTTCATTGCGAGAGGGATGGAGTACAAAAGCAGGGAGGTCCTTCTGCAACTGTATAGGGTATTGGTGAGGCTGCACCTGGAGTACTGCGTGCAGTTTTGGTCACCTTACTTAAGGAAGGACATACTAGCTTTGGAGGGGGTACAGAGATGATTCACGAGGCTGATTCCGGAGATGAGGGGGTTACCTTATGATGATAGATTGAGTAGACTGGGTCTTTACTCGTTGGAGTTCAGAAGGATGAGGGGGGATCTTATAGAAACATTTAAAATCATGAAAGGGATAGACAAGATAGAGGCAAAGAGGTTGTTTCCACTGGTCGGGGAGACTAGAACTAGGGGGCACAACCTCAAAATACGGGGGAGCCAATTTAAAACCGAGTTGAGAAGGAATTTCTGCTCCCAGAGGGTTGTGAATCTGTGGAATTCTCTGCCCAAGGAAGCAGTTGAGGCTAGCTCATTGAATGTATTCAAGTCACAGATAGATTTTTAACCAATAAGGGAATTAAGGGTTACGGGGAGCGGGTATGTAAGTGGAGCTGAGTCCACGGCCAGATCAGCCATGATCTTGTTGAATGGCGGAGCAGGCTCGAGGGGCTAGATGGCCTACTTTTGTTCCTAATTCTTATGTTCTTATGTACCACCACCTCCTCGTTCCCCTCCCAGTCACACACCATCCTGACTTGGAAATATATCGGCCATTCCTTCATCGTCGCTGGGTCACAATCCTGGAACTCGCTCCCTAACAGCACTGTGGGAGCACCTTCACCACACGGACTGCAGCGGTTCAAGAAGGCAGCTCACCACCACCTTCTCAAGGGGCAATTAGCGATGGGCAATAAATGCCGGCCTTGGCAGTGACGCCCACATCGCAGAATACATTTTTTTTAAGACACAATAAATCGCAAATTAGGAGCTCTGAATTCTTTCCTTGATTGCAAGCACGTTTCTTTTTAAAACTCGCCATCGTGTAGCTTTAGTTATTCCTTTGAAATCTGGTGGATTGACAAGAGGTAGACATTCGGCTGGAGTGAGACTGGAACCCATAACCTTCAGACTCAGGAACAAGAGTGCTGCCCACTGAGTCACAGCTGATACTCAAAGTTAAGCAGGAAATGGAAGAGATATTGACAAAGAGATAAATGAAGAGCAGAGACCAATGGACACATGAAAGGATGAAAAGGAGAATCAGAGAATGATACACCACAGAGGTCATTAGGCCAGCATCCCTGAGCCAGCTCTTTGGAAGGGTTACACAATGAGTTACACTACCTTGCTCTTTTCCCCGAGCCCTGAAAACCTTTCCTTTACAAGTAAATATCCAATTCTCTTTTGAAAGTTACGATTAACTCTGCTTCCACCACCCTTTCAGGCAGCGCGTTCCATCATTATCACAGTTTAAAGTTATTTTCCGCATATCGCCTCTGGTTCTTCTTATTTGCTCTATCAAAACACTTTTAGATTTTGAACACCTCGATCAAATCTCCCCTTAACCTTCTCTGCACCAAGGAGAACAACCCCAGCTTCTCCAGTCTCTCCATGTAACTGAAGTCCCACATCTCTGAGACCATTCTGGTCAATCCCCTCTGCAGCCTATCCCATGGCTGGATGTCCTCCCTAAAGCACGACGCCCACAATTGGACACAATACTCCAGCTGGGGCCTAACCAGTGAGTTATGAAGGTTTAGCGTACCTTCCTTGCTTTTGCACGCTACAAAATTGGCCAGCCTTGGGCCCGTTTCTCCGGCGATATTTTGCATTTTTTGATGGTAAAAGGTTGATAGAGAATTCAAACAGGCTGCATGTAGACAGGCTGAAAAATTCACAGACAACAAGTCAGAGATGCTACGTGAGTGGTAGCATGTTGCATTAAGGCATCAATCAACTTGACATTTTAGGACCCTTGGGAAGCGAGCCAATTAAAAGGTTAAAAGACTATTAATGGAGCCAATAAGGTCAAAGAAGGCGAGTTCTTTTCTGCAAATTGAACCCGGTATAAATACAGCCATTTTGACCATGTAGTCCCAGTAAGACAAAGGAACTGGCAATCAGCCAGCAGCTTGTTGCTCTCTGCCAAAAATAAAGAAGTTAAAACTACCATCGGAGTTCGTATTTCATTGGAAATTAAGAGATCTAACAATTTTGGCGTCACGAACACGATTGCTGAGGAAAGAAATAGAATTTTGGACATCGGACCTACATATTGAGGTAAGGACACCTCTTTTTAAAAGTCCTCGGTCAAAAGTCTAAATTCGCCTCTCCTTCTACGCGACTCCGAAAGCCTCCGGTTTGCGAAACTTCCGGTTGGTAGTCAGCTCGAGGTCCCATAGACGTCTAACTTCGGCGGTGTGTTAGTTAATTAATCACCGACCTATTGATCGGCTAGAAAGCCTATGCCTCGAGACCCCAGTAAAGAAATTATGGCAGCAGGAGATAAGAGCAAAGAATTGCCTACAACTGTTAAAGGTGGGCAGGCACCACCTGAAGTTTCGCTAGATGAAATCCTCGAACAGTTGAAAGAATACATAGAGCAACAATCCAACTTATCTAAAACATGTATTAAGATCGAACAAAAGTACGGAACCTCCAAAGGACAATGGTCCTTGGACGAGATTAAAAGGCTCTGGGAAAAAACGACCCGTATGAAAAATAAAGAGCGAACTAGATGGTCCCTAGCGGTTATGGGAAAGATCCGAAACTGGAATGAAATTATAATGCGTTCCCAACATGATCGAGAACTGACCAGTACAAAGGACCAATTGCAAGCAGTTTTTGCGCAGTTGCGACAGAAAAAGCTTGAACTTGAAAAGCTGGAAGCGGAAGTTAAAGATCTTAAAGTTGAAATTAAAGAATGGAAAAAATCATTAGGTCAAGAGTTTGTAATAGGAAAAGGAAAATGTATTGATCAATTCCCAGGGTACCCATGTTTGGATAAATTAAAAGCGCAAACCCGAAGACACGACCGAGGAATAGATACGGATTCTGAATCCTCCGACAATACAGTGTCGGAGGATGATGAAGAATTAGGGGTGCACTTTGCCCCGTTTAAAAAAAGACGAGTTGTCGTCAAATCAGAAGAGATTGCGGATGAGGGCGGAACCAAAAAAACAAAGAGAAGGATGTACAAAGAATACTTAGTTCATGCTCCGGCAGACCCAGAGAAAATTGATAAATGGTCCAAGGAATTGTCCAATCCAAAGAAAGGGGGAGTAAAAACGTGGGACCAATTGGACCGCTTAAGAAATATATATCAACTTCATCCCTGGGATGGAGTGCAAATTTTGACTTAATGGTGCCAAAAACACAGGGAAGAAAATTGTACAACAAGGTAGATGAAGCTTTGGGGCAGAATGAGCAAGAATTAGACGCAGGATGGGAGGCGATTAAACACTGGCTGCAAGCCTTCAGTCCAGCTAAGACAGACTGGGGAAAAATTGCAGCCTGCCAATAGAAAGGAACAGAGGAGGTCCTGGAGTATGACGAGCGGTTTAGATGCACGTGGCTAGAACATTCGGGTATGAATAATACGGATGAGGAAATGGATGAACAAGTGTTTGGACCCCTGAAAGCAGCTTTCGTGGCAGGTCTAAAGCCAGAACTGTCCAAAATGCTTAAGGTAGTGTTACCGGACTGGGAAGGTAGAGGAACTACCTTTGCAGCATTGGTGGATCGATGTAACCAATTAGATCGGGATATGGGAGCTAAAGTCCGAGCTGTACAGGCTATGGGATGGAAATCCCAGGATTCCGATAAACAGTTATTTGGAAAATTACCCGGAAAATGTCATTATTGTGGGAAAGAAGGTCACTGGGACAAGACGTGCAGGGCAAAACAGCAAGGTCGTGGCTGGGGAAGAGGACGCAGCCAGGGATACAATTCAGCCAACAAGCCAGGCTTGTCACAAGATAACGACCTCATCGAAGCATTTAAGCGACTGACAAAACAACAACGATTAGAGCCCACCCTGGCCCCCCTCCTCGCACTAATACAACAGAGGGGAGATGGGCTATATATAACTGTGAGGGTGGGCGATAAGGATGTGGACTGTCTTTTAGACACAGGGGCGGAATTAACATGCTTACCCCTCCAAATGGAGACTTTTTGCCGTTGGATGGTAGGGCACGTACAGCCTATGGGGTTAGGGGCCATAAAATGGAAATTAAAAGGACAACACCGGTACTTATAGGGCTGGGTCCACATGAACTAACCACGCCGGTCTGGATAGGCCCAGTAGATCAACCCCTTTTGGGAATGGACGTTCTAATCCAAGTAGATTCATCATTGCATTTTGAGGATGGTCGGGTGACATGGTCAATTAGAACTTTGAAGAAAGAAGAATTGAAGGAACACCCGATATGGGCTAAAGATAAGAACGATTGTGGCCTACTCCAGATGGAGCCTGTGTCATTTACCGGGACCAAGCCTCCTTGCACTAAACAGTATCCCATCAGTCTAACTGCCATCGCGGGAATCTTACCGGTTATTCAGCAATTGGAGAAACAAGGGGTGCTTATTAAAACACATAGCTCCTCCAATAGCCCCGTGTGGCCGGTACAGAAATCTAATGAGACTTGCCGTTTGACTGTCGATTATAGGAAAGCTAACCAGTGTATTCATCAAAAAGCTCCTTTGGTCGCAGATCCCTCCACCATTTTTAATGCCCTCAAACCGGAACATAAATATTTCTCGGTTATAGATATGGCCAACGGATTTTGGTTGTTGCCTCTGGCACCGGAGGTTCGACAGTGGTTTGTTTTCACGGTCCAAGGACAACAGTATACTTGGACCCGGTTACCGCAGGGTTTCCACAACAGCCCTACGGTATTCCACATGGCTTTACAAAGCCATTTGCGAGAATTACCTCCCCTGTCGTCCACAGTCATCCAATATGTAGACGATATCCTGCGAGCTTCAAACACGGAAGAACAGCATGAACAAGATTTATGAGCTTTGCTGGATCACCTTCGGCTGAAAGGACATAAAGCCAGCATCGACAAAGCACAAATATCCCAAGAAGAGGTTGTATACCTGGGACAAAAGATTTCACAAGGAAAGAGAGAACTTACCCAGGATAGAACTGCAGCCATTCGGGCTGCTAAAAAACCCACCACTATTCAGGAACTAAGGTCTTTTTTGGGATTGTGTAACTTTAACAGAAATTGGATTGACTCCTTCACACAGCTTGCTCAGCCATTGAATGATATTTTAAAGGGGAAATGTGCCTCTAAAGAAGCCATCACCCTCACTAAAGAACAGCAAGAGGCCTTCCTGATTTTGAAAAAGGCTTTGTGTTCGGCACCGGCTCTGGGAATCCCCGACAGTGGTAAGCCATTTACCCTGTTTGTTCATGAGAAAGAAGGATATATGACAGCTATATTGACACAAGAACATGGGGATCGGCAAAGATCTATTGGCTATTATTCGGCAAAACTGGATGCGGTAGCCCTCGGATGGGGAAGTTGCCTAAGGGCCATGGAAGCTCACGACTTTGGTATGTTATGGCGGTAAAGAGGATTCCTCACTGCTGCTGGTACACCTATCTGAAATGGAAAAGAAGTCAGAGACTTACTGGAGGCCATACAATTACCTCAGGAAATGTCCATCCTGAAGTGTAAGGCCCATACCAAGGAAAATACCACAGAAGTACAGGGAAATGCCCTAGCCGACCAGGCAGCTAAAGATGCCGCCTCACAGGGCGTTCCTCCAGAAGAACCAACACAGATGTGCAGATTGAAAGCACTCATTACATTCCCCGATGGGGAGTCCCGAGTAGCTTTGACTCAGATCAGGGAACACACTTCACAGGTGCTGTCTGCCAAGAAGTCTGTAGGTTACTGAACATTACGTGGGATTTACACTGTCCTTATCATCCACAATCATCAGGACAAGTAGAGCGAATGAATCGAACTCTGAAACAACAGCTTGCCAAATATCACCAAGAAGGAACACCCTGGCCCCAGGCACTACCAATAGTGCTATGTAGCATTAGGGCAACCCCGAACAGAACTAAAGGTCTAAGCCCATTTGAAATTATAACAGGAAGAACCATGTCGCTGCCAGGAACTATCGATTTACGGAAAGCTGATGTTCACTTAATGAGTGACACTTTGTTATCATACTGTCAGAACCAACAATCAAGCCACGGAACCGTCCAAACTGGGCTGATGTGGGAATTTTAACGTAACGGGGATTCTGAATAAAACAGATGGAAAAGCCTGGACAGCCCCGGAGTGTTACTGACAAAGAAACAGCTAACATTCATTGCCTATAATGGCACCTATTGGGTGTGTGGCCACAAGGCCTACCCTTGGCTGCCCCAGAATTGGACGGGATCCTGCTATTTAGCCTACATTGTGCCTTATATGAATCATATAAAGTCACTGTCGGAACATTTACACCGGCCTAAGAGAGCTATCACAGAAACAGAGGTTCTTTGCCATTCTGATCCCCGGGTATGGGACCGCCAAACTGGCAAGGGAATCCATTAACATGGCATCCGTTGTGGAACAGGTAGCCAATGATACCTCAGAGGCCTTCGTTAAAATCAATGCAGAAATTTTAGCAATCCGCACAGAATAGACTAGCCCTTGATTACATCCTGGCTGAAAAGGGAGGTACTTGCACCCTACTCAGAACTGAGTGTTGCACATATATCCCAGATAGCTCTGAAGAAATGACCCACTTCGCGGAGCATATCCAAACGGAGGTAGAAAAACTTAAACAACCCCCATCATTCACTTTGTGGAGCGGAGCCACTGAATGGCTAGGTTCAATAGAAACTTCATTGGTGGGAGGTTTAATTCTATTTGTTGTAATTATTTTACTTTTATATTGTTTGTTTATGTTGATTAAATGTTGTTGTGACCAGGCGGCTGTAGCTGCTGTCCCGCAGGTGAGACACCTTGCAGGTCCCAGCAGACCGTCTGTACGTGGCACAGGGGTATGTTATGCTTAAGGGAAGGTTGTTTACTGGTTGAATTAAGATAATGATTTGGATTAAATTGGAATAAGGTTAATTAACCTACTAAAACCAGACTTCCATTGTGGCCACGATGGAACTCGGGTTGATGTAAATTTGTGTGGAAGCTACTAGTCCGGACATGTGGTGAAACACATGAACAAATTTTAGAAGGAAACTCTATTAACATGTATGAAATTATTTTGTAGAATGTTTAACCAGTGATACCTGATGTTTTATGATTCAGTTTGTGAAAGAATCAAAGGGGGGATTGATAGAGAATTCAAACAGGCTGCATTTAGACAGGCTGTGAAAATTCACAGACAACAAGTCAGAGATGCTACGTGAGTGGTAGCATGTTGCATTAAGGCATCAATCAACTTGACATTTTAGGACCCTTGGGTAGCGAGCCAATTAAAAGGTTAAAGGACTATTAATTGAGCCAATAAGGTCAAAGAAGGCGAGTTCTTTTCTGTAAATTGAACCCAGTATAAATACAGCCATTTTGACCATGTGGTCCCAGTAAGACAAATGAACTGGCAATCAGCCAGCAGCTTGTTGCTCTCTGCCAAAAATAAAGAAGTTAAAACTATCATCAGAGTTCGTATTTCATTGGAAATTAAGAGATCTAACAAAGGTGTTCACCTAAATTGACCAAAGTTTTGCATTGGCGGTTTTGAAATACCGCTTAAAAGCTGACTGCCATCGTGCAACACCAAAAACAGCAATATCGCTTTCGGCGCACCCGTATTCTGGGCGAAAATAACCGCTCGAGAAAAGCCTGCATTGTAGCCCCAGCCCCAGAAACAGCGATAATATGTGGAGACCTGCAAGAAAGGTAAGTTAAAGTTTTTATTTTTTAATTCTTTTGCAGCGATTACTTAGTTATTGGTCTTGTTAATGTTTGGGGATTTTTTTATTTTTTGTTTTTTGCAAATTTTGAATGTGTTTCCTCCTTCACAGCGGTAATCGTCCTCGGACTACAGTTCGATAGGACTGCGGTTTGCACCGCGAATCCTTGTACAACGCCGATTGTTTACCGTCGGGTGCATTTTGCTGCCAATTTTATGCCTTTAAAAAATAGCGGCATTTGTAACATTTGGTGAAAAATGCCGAACAAATACCGTGATCACCAAAAGACCAATTTCTAGTCCCAAGCCTCTGTTTATAAAGCCAAGGATGCCATGTGCCTCTTTAGCAGCCTCTCCAACTTGTCCCGTCACTACTAAGATGTGTGTCCATACATCCCAGGTCTCTCTGGCGGAGAAATTACCCCGCGTCAGTTTGGGGTGCATCATTCGAATAAAGTGACAATTTATCGCCCGCCATCAAGGCAAGGAAAGAGACCCGGAATTTGATTCTTTAATGAAAAACTTGTCTGAGCGCTATCAGAGGCAGTGTGCCTTGGCGGGACGTGGTGATCGCGGGGCGCTGTCAGTCAGCACCTGGCCATGTCACAATGCCCCTCCCCTTCCTCTTAATGTTGTGACCTGCTGCAAAATCTGCAGCCGTTTCCATGGACCCACTGGGCCACCAGGGGGCTTCTGGCCGGGGACATTGGAATAAAAGGGTGTGTGTGACACAGGGCCTTTGCCTTTAGGGCCGCCCGCAGCACACCGGCCACTGCAGAGTGGAGACCCGCAAACTGTTGGTGGCATCGCCCCGTGCTGACCTCGCTCCGGCGGGACACAAAGGGGTCGGGGCGATGAGGGGTCACGGGGCGATAAGGGGTCAGTGTGGGGCGATAAGGGGTTAGGACAGGGAGAAAAGGGGTCGGGGCGGGGTGATGAGGGGTCAGGGCAATAAGGGGTCGAGGCAGGGTGATGAGGGGTCGCGGGGCAATGAGGGGTCGGGGCGCAGGGTGATAAGGGGTCGGGGCGGGGCGATTAGCGGGCACGGGGCGGGGCGATGAGGGGTCGGCACTGTCCGGGGCACAAACCGTGTGCCGCGGCACTAATGGTACAATGCCCCCAAACCTCCAGGGCAATTTCCCCAAGGGCGCTATCGACCTCTTGCCCTGTGTAGTAACCTCTTTGTATCCCATTAACCCTGCCACCAGAGGTGTTATTGGGCTATAAAATAGCACAAGTTCACCTCCCATAGAAGCATAGAACATAGGTGCAGGAGTAAGCCATTCGGCCCTTCGAGCCTGCACCACCATTCAATAAGATCATGGCTGATCATTCACCTCAGTACCCCTTTCCTGCTTTCTCTCCATACCCCTTCATCCCTTTGGCCGTAAGGGCCATATCTAACTTCCTTTTGAATATATCCAATGAACTGGTATCAACAACTCTCTGCGGCAGGGAATTCCACAGCTTAACAACTCTCTGAGTGAAGAAGTTTCTCCTCATCTCAGTCCGAAATGACTTACCCCTTATCCTTAGACTATGTCCCCTGGTTCTGGACTTCCCCAACATCGGGAACATTCTTCCTGCATCTAACCTGTCCAGTCCCGTCAGAATTTTATATGTTTCTATGAGATCCCCTCTCATCCTTCTAAACTCTAGTGTATAAAGGCCCAGTCGATCCAGTCTCTCCTCAGATGTCAGTCTTGCCATCCCGCGAATCAGTCTGGTGAACCTTCACTGCACTCCCTCAATAGCAAGAATGTCTGAGTCGGGAGTCCGTGAGTTTGGCGAGAGGCCTACAAAAGGCCGCGAGGTCGAGAGGTGCGTCGGAGAGGCGCGAGTCCGGGGTCGGGAGGTGCGTCGGAGAGGCGCGAGTACGAGGTCGGCGAGAGGCGTCGGAGAGGCGCGAGTCCGGGGTCGGGAGGTGAGTCGGAGGGGCGCGAGTCCGGGGTCGGCGAGAGGCGTCGGAGAGGCGTGAGTCCGGGGTTGGGAGGTGAGTTGGAGAGGCGTGAGTCCGGGGTCGGGAGGTGAGTTGGAGAGGCGTGAGTCTGGGGTCGGGAGGTGAGTTGGAGAGGCGCGAGTCCGGGGTCGGGAGGTGAGTCAGAGAGGCGCGAGTCTGGGGTCGGGAGGTGAGTCGGAGAGGCGCGAGTCCGGGGTCGGCGAGAGGCGTCGGAGAGGCGTGAGTCCGGGGTCGGGAGGTGAGTCGGAGAGGCGCGAGTCCGGGGTCGGGAGGTGAGTCGGAGAGGCGCGAGTCCGGGGTCGGGAGGTGAGTCAGAGAGGCGCGAGTCCGGGGTCGGGAGGTGAGTCGGACGGGCGTGAGTCCGGGGTCGGCGAGAGGCCCAGCCGCTGCAGCTACAGGGAGATGGCACAAAAGAAGTACAAAGGATTAGAAAGGTGACGTCACAGTCAAGGGGGTAAGTAATTGGCTGGTGATTGGTAAGTAGTGTTTTTTTCTTTTCTATATCAGTGAGTAACCTTTAACATTGTTGTTGCCAATTTAAGTGTATCTAAGGGTTAAATCATGGCAGGAGAGCTCGGTCACGTGATATGCTCCTCCTGTACTATGTGGGAAATCAGGGACGCCTCCGGTGTCCCTGACGACTACGTGTGCGGGAAGTGTAACCACCTCAAGCTCCTGACGGTCCGCGTTGCAGAACTGGAGCTGAGGGTGGATTCACTCTGGAGCATCCACGATGCTGAGAATGATGTGAGTAGCACGATTAGCGAGTTGGGCTTACAGCAGGTAAAGGGTTCACAGCCAGATAGGGATTGGAAAACCAACAGGAAGAGTAGTGGAAGGAAGGTAGTGCAGGGGTCCCCTGCGGTCATCCCCCTGCAAAACAGATACACTGCTTTGAGTACTGTTGAGGGGGATGACTCAGCAGGGGAGGGCAGCAGCAGCCAAGTTCATGGCACCGTGGCTGGCTCTGCTGCACAGGAGGGCAGGAAAAAGAGTGGGAGAGCGATAGTGATAGGGGATTCAATTGTAAGCGGAAAAGATAGGCGTTTCTGCGGCCGCAACCCAGACTCCAGGATGGTATGTTGCCTCCCTGGTGCAAGGGTCAAGGATGTCTCAGAGCGGGTGCAGGACATTCTGAATAGGGAGGGTCAACAGCCAGTTGTCGTGGTGCATATAGGTACCAACGACATCAGTAAGAAAACGGGATGAGGTCCTACGAGGCGAATTTAGGGAGCCAGGAGCTAAATTAAAAAGTAGGATATCAAAAGTAGTAATCTCAGGATTGCTACCAGTGCCACATGCTAGTCAGAGTAGGAATCGCAGGATAGTGCAGATGAATACATGGCTTGAGGAGTGGTGCAGCAGGGAGGGATTCAAATTCCTGGGACATTGGAACCGGTTCTGGGGGAGGTGGGACCAGTACAAACCAGACGGTCTGCACCTGGGAAGGACTGGAACCAATGTCCTAGGGGGAGTGTTTGCTTGTGCTGTTGTGGAGGAGTTAAACTAATATGGCAGGGAGACAGAGGGAAATAAAAAGGAGGCAGAAGCAAAATATAGAAAGGAGAATAGTAAAAGTGGAGGGCAGAAAAACCCAAGGCAAAAAACAAAAAGGGCCACATTACAGCAAAATTCTAAAGGGGCAAAGTGTGTTTAAAAAAAACAAGCCTGAAGGCTCTGTGCCTCAATGTGAAGAGTATTCGGAATAAGGTGGACGAATTAACTGTGCAGATAGCTGTTAACGGATATGATGTGATGGGCATCACGGATACATGGCTCTCAGGGGACCTAGGCTGAAACCTCAACATCAGCATTCAGCATTTAGGAAGGATAGACAGAAAGGAAAAGGAGGCGGGGTGGTGTTGCTGATTAAAGATGAAATCAATGCAATTGTAAGGAAGGACATTAGCTTGGATGATGTGGAATCGGTATGGGTGGAGCTGCGGAATTCCAAAGGGCAGAAAACGCTAGTGGGAGTTGTGTACAGACCACCAAATAGTAGTAGTGAGATTGGGGACAGCATCAAACAAGAAATAAGGGATGTGTGCACTAAAGGTACAGCAGTTATCATGGGCGACTTTAATCTACATATTGTTTGGGCTAACCTAACTGGTAGCAATACGGTGGAGGAGGATTTCTTGGAGTGTATTAGGGATGGTTTTCTGGACCAATATGTCGAGGAACCAACTAGGGGGGAGGCCATCTTAGACTGGGTGTTGTGTAATGAGAGAGGATTAATTAGCAATCTCATTGTGCGAGGCCACTTGGGGAAGAGTGACCATAATATGGTAGAATTCCTTATTAAGATGGAGAGTGACACAGTTAATTCGGAAACTAGGGTCCTGAACTTAAGGAAAGGTAACTTCGACGGTATGAGGTGTGAATTGGCTAGAATATACTGGCGAGTGATACTTAAAGGGTTGACGGTGGATAAGCAATGGCAAACATTTAAAGATCACATGGATGATCTTCAGCAAATGTACATCCCTGTCTGGAGTAAAAATAAAACTGGGAAGGTGGATCAACCATGGCTAACAAAGGAAATTAGGGATAGTGTTAAAGCCAAAGAAGAGGCATATAAATGAGATAGAAAAAGCATCAAACCTAAGGACTGGGAGAAATTTAGAATTCAGCAGAGGAGGACTAAGGGTTCATTTAAGAGGGTGAAATAGATTATGAGAGGAAGCTTGCAGGGAATATAAAGACTGACTCAAAAGCTTCTATAAATATGTGAAGAGAAAAAGATTAGTGAAGACAAACGTAGGTCCCTTACAGTCGGATTCAGGTGAAATTATAATGGGGAACAAAGAAATGGCAGATCAATTGAACCAATACTTCGGTTCTGCCTTCACGAAGGAAGATACAAAGAACCTTCCAAAGGTACTAGGGGACAGTGGGTCTAGTGAGAAGGAGGAACTGAAGGATATCCTTATTAGATCAAGATTTCCGTCCCCCAGCTCCACCTCTCCGCCCAGCTCCAGCTCCAGTTCCAGCTCCCACCGAACACCACAAGCTGCTGTGCTGCTATTTCGTCCTTCATGATCGATTCCAACATTTTCACCACTACTGATGTCACTATTGGTTCAATTGATCTGCCATTTCTTTGTTCCCCGTATATTTACCCGTTTTCTCTCTCCCTCCTTTTTTAAAAAGTGGTGTTACATGAGCTACCCTCCAGTCCATAGGAACCGATCCAGAGTCGATAGACTGTTGGAAAATGATCACCAATGCATCCGCTATTTCTAGGGCCACTTCCTTAAGTACTCTGAGATGCAGACTATCAAGCCCCGGGGATTTATCTGCCTTCAATCCCATCAATTTCCCGCCTAATAAGGATTTCCTTCAGTTCCTCCTTCTCACTAGACGAGTGGTTCTCAACCGGTGTTCCGCGGCACATTGGTGTGCCGTGAACCCTTCACAGGTGTGCCGCCAAATTGTGTAAAGGTATGGTGGACTTTAGCTAATTTCACAATGAAACACAAACCATTTAACTCTGAAACAGAAGGGGAGTGGGGGAGAGAGAGACAGACAGACACATATGTCAGCTACCTATATGTATGACGCCACTGCTGTGGTAAACATTGCCAATATTGACAAATAACTATCCATTTATCTCTACTATTATCAAAAAAACTATGTTCTAGAGTTGTACAAGAAATAATGACAAGAGACAACACACACAAACAATTTAAATGTCCACACTCAGAACAAAATCCTTTGGAAAAATTTGTTTCCTTTGAGTACTCGACACCCCGCCCCCCCTCCCCGCCTCCACTCCCTTACTCCCTCCCATTCCTGATGGAGAAGTGCGAGTGCCTACCATCGAATGAAACTGTGTGTGTTTTTCTCTGTGTGTGTGTGTGTGAGTGTCTGTGTGTGTGTGAGTGTCTGTGTGTGTGAGTGTCTGTGTGTGTGAGTGTCTGTGTGTGTGTGTCTGTGTGTGTCTGTGTGTGAGTGTGTCTGTGTGACTGTCTGTGTGTGTGTGTGTGTGAGTGTGTCTGTGTGAGTGTCTGTGTGTGTGTGTGTGTGTGAGTGTGTCTGTGTGTGTGTGTGTGTGTGTCAGTGTGAGTGTGTGTGTCTGTGTGTGAGTGTCTGAGTGAGTGTGTGTGTGTGTGTGCGAGTGTGTGTGTGTGTGTCTGTGTGAGTGTCTGTGTGTTTGTGTGTGAGTCTGGTTGTGTGTGTGTGTGAGTGTGTGTGTGTGTGAGTCTGGTTGTGTGTGTGTGTGAGTGTGTCTGTGTGTGTGTGTGTGAGTCTGGTTGTGTGTGTGTGTGAGTGTGCGGGTGTGTGTTTTTCTGTGTGTGTGTGTGTGTGTCTGGTTGTGTGTGTGTGCATGTGCGCGTGTGCGTGTGTGTGTCTGTGAGTGTGTGTGTCTGTGTGTGAGTGTGTCTGTGTGAGTGCGTGTGTGTGTGTGAGTGTGTGTGTGTGTGTCTGTGTGAGTGTCTGTGTGTGTGTGTGTGTGAGTCTGGTTGTTTGTGTGTGTGAGTGTGTGTGTGTGTGAGTCTGGTTGTGTGTGTGTGTGTGTGAGTGTGTCTGTGTGAGTGTCTGTGTGTGTGTCAGTGTGAGTGTGTGCGTCTGTGTGTGAGTGTCTGTGTGAGTGTCTGTGTGTGTGTGTGTGTGAGTCTGGTTGTGTGTGTGTGTGAGTGTGCGGGTGTGTGTTTTTCTGTGTGTGTGTGTGTGTGTCTGGTTGTGTGTGTGTGCATGTGCGCGTGTGCGTGTGTGTGTCTGTGTGTGTGTACAAGCGTGTGTATGTATATTTACGTTTGTGTGTGTATGTGCGTCTGTACCAAGGTCGTAGCCGGGGGTTACTTGGGCCAGGGCCACCCCCAATCCAAAATAATAGCTTTAAACTGTTCATGTGAAAAGGTTAAAATGTGATTATTAATTTGGATGAAAGAAATGAAAGACAAGTCTAACACATATGCAGTAAAACGTGTAGTTTTTATAATAAAATGTCAAAAACTATTTAATTACATTTAACCACATTCTTATTTATATTTTGTTGTTTGTGTTTATTGATCTGCAGCTTGATGTGTGGCCGGGACTGGCAGCATCTTTGACGTTTGACCTGATATAGCGCCAATTATCGGCTCCTTTGATGTATGCGGCATCCAATGTGACCTGGCCTAACCGCCCCAGCGGTTCCTTTGATTTTTGAAAGTTGGCTTTTAGCATATTTTGACCATAGTCAAAATCAAAACTTACAAGGTTCGTTTCTGTCTGGACTCTCTGGAGTTTGGAAATTGGAAGATTCAGTTCGTGTCTGTCTGGAGTTTGGATCACTCAGACTAATAAAGTTTGTCCCCCACAATGAACAAATTCATCATAAGAAAACGTAAAAATGAGCAAGGAGATGTCAATGACAGTGCCACTACAAGTGACACTCGTAGGTCTACAACCAGCACTAGTACAAGCGGTGCCAAACCAAATCCTAAAAAATCCAAAACTTATCGTCACTATATGGAGGATTATTTGAGGTTCGGTTTTTCATGGACAGGAGAAGAAGAATGCCCCATTCCACTGTGTGTTGTGTGAAGCGAAAAACTGTCCAACAGTGCAATGGTTCCCAGTATATTGAAACGTCATTTTATTACGAAACATGCACATCTTGCAACAAAAGATCAGAGTTATTTTAGGAGGTTGATGGCAACGCAATCAAAACAAGTGAAATATTTTGAAAAAAATGTTAAGGTGTCAGATCAGGTTCAAATTGCTCCTTATGAAGTTGATGCATTAATAGCGCAGAAAATAAAGCCCCATACTATAGCTCAGTCACTTATTTTTCCTGCATGTCGTAAAATTGTCAAAATAATGCTTGGTGATGAAGCAGAAAAAGAAATTGCAAAAATTCCGCTGTCTGACGATTCAATTCGGAGAAGGATAAATTAAATGTCATTTAACATTGAAGAAAATGTAGCCGAGAAAATTACAAACTCGAATTTTGCTTTGCAAATCGACGAGTCCACCGACATTAGTGATAAAGCACAATTATTAGCATTTGTTCACTTCATTCATGAACACGAGATATTGAACCAATTTCTGTGCTGTAGAGAACTTCTAGAAAATACTAGAGGTCAAGACATGTTTGATTCTGTGAATTCATATTTAGAAAACTTGAAAATATCATGGGACGCATGTGTTGGACTCTGCACGGACGGTGCTCCATCTATGGTGGGATGCGTCAAAGGATTCATTACGCTCGCAAAAAAAACATAATCCAAATATATTGCATTGAGAAGCATTTGTTGCAAAGACATTAGCACTAGAATTAACATCTGTGTTAGATCAAGTTGTTAATACTGTAAATTATATAAAACCAAGACCTTTTAAAACTCGCTTGTTTAAACAGCTCTGCAAAGCTATGGATGCACAGCACAAATGTTTACTTTTGCATACAGAGGTAAGATGGCTTTCAAGGGGAAAAGTCTTATGTCGTGTATTTGAACTTAAAGAAAAATTGTCAGTATTTTTTGAAAGAGAAGGAAACGATACCTTTTGCAAATACCTTAAGAGTGAAGTGTGGTGTGCTAAGTTAGCATATTTGGCAGGTATATTTAATTGTCTTACCAGCGTTAATACCAGTATGCAAGGGAGAAATGAAAACATTCTCACCTCTACAGACAAGCTATTAGCTTTTCAGAAAAACATTTCCATCTGGAAAAAGAGAGCAACATAAAAATCTCTTGAAATGTTCCCTTTGATACTGAATCACAGAATTAAAAAGGTTGCTCCTATAGTGATAGAGCATTTGGCATCACTGGAAGACAACATCAAAAAATATTTTCCACCTTTGGATGTAGAGAAGTATATGATTGGGTAAGAAATCCATTTTCTCCAATTAGTCCGTCAGATTTTGATCTTACTTTGCAAGAAGAAGAAGAATTGACTTCTATTTCTATAGACCACGGTCTTAAAATGAACATTCAGATGTGTCTCTTGATGCGTTCTGGGTTTCTATTGAAGAAGAATATCCTGCAATATCAAAAAAAGCCTTGATAATTCTGGTGCAGTTTTCAACATCATATCTCTGTGAATTAGGATTCTCAACTCTTACAAACATCAAATGCAAAAAACGGGAAAAACTTAGCGAACTTGAACACGAAATGAGAGTCGCCTTATCGGTTATACGTCCTAATATTAGTGACATAACTAAAAAACGTCAGGCTCAAGTATCACATCAAAATACTAATTCATCTATAATTAATGTGAGGAATTATTATTATAGTTTATTATTTTATTGTTACTTTCAGAATAAAAAATAATTAATAACATACATGTGTACAATGTTGTATATCTTCATATACTGTGATTAATAAAATGTTTTTTAAATTTTCTGAAATGTGCTTTTTTTTTAACCTGTTAATCCCTTCAAGTGTGCCCCAAAAATTCTAGTATTCGAAAGTGTGCCGCGAACACAAAAAGGTTGAGAACCACTGCACTAGACCCTCGGTCCCCTAGTATTTCCAGAAGGTTATTTGTGTCTTCCTTCGTGAAGATAGAACCAAAGTATTTGTTTAACTGGTCTGCCATTTCTTTGTTCCCCATTATAAATTCACCTGAATCTGACTGCAAGGGACCTACGTTGGTCTTCACTAATCTTTTTCCCTTCACATATCTATAGAAGCTTTTGCAGTCACTTTTTATGTTCCCCTATGTTCCTGCACCACCTGTGAAATTGTACCTAACTCAGCAAAATGGCGAGAGATGATGGTGGGGTCACAGTGGCAGATGGAAGTTTTGCTCTGTGCTACTCCAGTAAAGACAGGGGAATCCAACTCACAGAGATGGGTTTTTAAAGTGATTGACAAAAGTACACGAGGAAAAGCCTTTTTATGCAAGGAGTGGTTAGGATCTGGAATGCATTGTCTGAGAGGGCAGTGGATACAGAGTCAATAGTCGCCTTCAAAAGGGAATTGGATAAATACCTGAAGAATAAAATAAATTGGAAGGCTATGAGGACAGAGCCGGGAGTGGGACTAACTGGGTTGCCCTTTGAACTCGATGGGCCGAATGGCCTCCTTCTGTGATGTACTCAACTGGTGTATTCGATGATTCTATGTTTAAGACCCGAAGAATGGGCACATTGGTGAGATACCAAGGTGTTCCCATGGACCCATACTCCATCATGCATGAGACCTTTGCCGGGGGGAGAGGAAATTAAAAATAATACAAAATGACAAAGGCTGCCAATAGCAATCACCTGTTGCTGAGAGTTAAACATGACCAAGTTATAACTGTTGCACTCATTATAGATGTGTAACATGTTTGAAATCTATTGCTATCAACACTGGAATAATATACATAAGGAAAAATGGAGACTGGTGAGTAATTATGAGATGGTAATATATTCATTGATACAAGAAACTAGTGAGGTTTATAACGACCATTTCAATTCCAAAATTAGACAATGGTTTGGAAATCAACTTATGAGGAAAGGTTTGTTCCCTTCAGAAAAACAGGGCCTTGAAGGTGATCCAATTGGGACACAGCGGCAGTGGGACTAATGGGATCGTTCTTTCGCAGAGCTGGCACAGGATCGATGGGCCGAATGGCCTCCTTCCGTGCTGTTTCATTCTATGCTATTCACCACTTAATGATCAAAGTTGGATTAATGTCTTCTTGGGAGGGCTTTGGGAATTATTTATCATTTGCAGATGAATTTTGCTTCTTTCCCTATGTACATGTAACAGTTTTTAGTCCTAATAATGTTGTGGGGTTTTTATCTTATTGTGAAGGGCAGATGAAGGGCCAAGTCATGGAACGGCCTTCTGCTGACTAGGGCCAGTTTGTGAACTGGTAGCCCTGACCTGTGAACGCCCAATCGTATTGTCAATTATCAAATAAACTATCCAGTAATTTAACCCCTGAGCAAATGCCGCAAAAAATTAATTTAAGATATTTTGCAAAATGACAGAAAGACTTGCATTTCTACAGCACCTTTCATGATCTCAGGACATCCCAAAGCGCTTTACGGCCAATAAAGTACTTTTGAATTATAGTCACTGTTGCAATGTAGGAAACATGGCATCTATTTTGCACACAGCAAGATCCTACAAAAGCAATGTGATAATAACCAGATAATATGTTCTGAGCGACCCCCGGCCAGCGAGCACCATCGGACCAAGCAGTGAGCAGAAGGAGCAGCAGCATATCACATGGAAACATAGAAACATAGAAAATAGGTGCAGGAGTAGGCCATTCGGCCCTTCGAGCCTGCACCACCATTCAATAAGATCATGGCTGATCATTCACCTCAGTACCGCTTTCCTGCTTTCTCTCCATACCCCTTGATCCCTTTAGCCACAAGGGCCACATCTAACTCCCTTTTTAATATATCTAACGAACTGGCCTCAACAACTTTCTGTGGTAGAGAATTCCACAGGTTCACAATTTTCTGAGTGAAGAAGTTTCTCCTCATCTCGGTCCTAAATGGCTTACCCCTTATCCTTAGACTGTGACCCCTGGTCCTGGCCTTCCCCAACATTGATTCCAGCATTTTCCCCACTACTGATGTCAGGCCAACTGGTCTATAATTCCCTCTTTTCTCTCTCCCTCCTTTTTTAAAATGTGGGGTTACATTAGCTACCCTCCATTCCATAGGAACTGATCCAGAGTCTATAGAATGTTGGAAAATGACCACCAATGCATCCACTATTTCCAGGGCCACTTCCTTAAGTACTCTGGGATGCAGATTATCAGGCCCTGGGGATTTATCAGTCTTCAATCCCATCAATTTCCCTAACACAATTTCCTGACTAATAAGGATTTCCTTCAGTTCCTCTTTCTTGATAGACCCTCGATCCCCTAGTATTTCCGGAAGGTTATTTGTGTCTTCCTTCGTGAAGACAGAACCAAAGTATTTGTTCAATTGGTCTGCCATTTCTTTGTTCCCCATTATAAATTCACCTGATTCTGACTGCAAGGGACCTATGTTTGTCTTCATTAATCTTTTTCTCTTCACATATCTATAAAAGATTTTGCAGTCAGTTTTTATGTTCCCTGCAAGCTTCCTCTCATACTCTATTTTCCCCCTCCTAATTAAACCCTTAGTCCTCCTCTGCTGAATTCTAAATTTCTCCCAGTCCTCAGGTTTGCTGCTTTTTCTGGCCAATTTATAAGCCTCTTGCTTTAACACTATCCTTAATTTCCCTTGTTAGCCACGGTTGAGCCACCTTCCCCGTTTTATTTTTACTGCAGACAGGGATGTACAATTGTTGAAGTTCATCCATGTGATCTTTAAATGTCTGCCATTGCCTATCCACCGTCAACCCTTTAAGTATCATTCGCCAGTCTATCCTAGCCAATTCACATCTCATGCAATCGAAGTTACCTTTCTTTAATTCAGGACCCTAGTCTCTGAATTAATTGTGTCATTCTCCATCTTAATGAAGAATTCTACCATATTATGGTCACTCTTCCCCAAGGGGCCTCACACTACAAGATTGCTAATTGATCTTCTCTCGTTACACAATGCCTAGTCTAGGATGGCCAGCTCTCTAGTTGGTTCCTCGACATATTGGGCTAGAAAACATCCCTAATACACTCCAGGAAATCTTCCTCCACTGTATTGCCACCAATTTGATTAGCCCAATCTATATGTAGATTAAAGTCACCATGATAACTGCTGTACCCTTATTGCATGCATCCCTAATTTCCTGTTTGATGCTATCCCCAACCTCACTACTGCTGTTTGGTGATCTGTACACAACTCCCACTGACATTTTCTGCTCTTTGGTGTTCCGCAGCTCTTCCCATACAGATTCCACTTCATCCAAGCTAATGTCCTTCTTTACTATTGCGTTAATCTCCTCTTTAACCAGCAATACCAGCCCATCTCCTTTTCCTCTCTGTCTATCCTTCCTGAATATTGAATACACCTGGATGATGAGTTCCCAGTCTTGATCATCCTGGAGCCATGACTCTGTAATTGCAATTACACCATATCTATTAACAGCTATTTGCACAATTAATTCATTCACCTTATTGTGAATGTTCCTCGCATTGAGACACAGAACCTTCAGGCTTATTTTTTTAACACTCTTTGTCCTTTTAGAATTATGTTGTAATGTGGCCCTTTTTGACTTTTGCCTTTGATTTCTCTGCCCTCCACTTTTCCTTATCTCCTTTCTACCTTTTGCTTCTGCCCCCATTTTACTTCCCATCCCCCTGCCATATTAGTTTAAACCCTCCCCAACAGCACTAGCAAACATTCCCCCTAGGACATCGGTTCCGGTCCTGCCCAGGTGCAGACCGTTCGGTTTGTACTGGTCCCACCTCCCCGAGAACCGGTTCCAATGTCCCAGGAATTTGAATCCCTCCCCCTTGCACCATTCCTCAAGCCACATATTCATCTTAACTATCCTGTGATTCCTACTCTGACTAGCACGTGGCACTGGTAGCAATCCTGAGATTACGACCTTTGAGGTCCTACTTTTTAATTTAACTCCTAGCTCCCTAAATTCAGCTTGTAGGACCTCATCCCATTTTTTTACCTATATCATTGGTACCTATATGCACCATGACAACTGGCTGTTCACCCTCCCCATCCAAACTATCCTGCAGCCGCTCCGAGACATCCTTGACCCTTGCATCAGGAAGGTAACATACCATCCTGGAGTCTCGATTGCAGCCGCAGAAACGTCTATCCATTCCCCTTAAAATAGAATCCCCTGCCACTATAGCCCTCCCACACTTTTTCCTGCCCTCCTGTGCAGCAGAGCCACCCACGGTGCCATGAACTTGGCTGCTGCTGCCTTCCCCTGAGGGGCCATCTCCCCCAACAGTACCCAAAGCGGTGTATCTGTTTTGGAGGGAGATGACCGCAGGGGGCCCCTGCACTACCTTCCTACTCCTGCTCTGCCTGATGGTCACCTATTCCCTATCTGCCTTTGTAACCTTTACCTGCGGTGTGAACAACTCATGAAATGTGCTATTCATGACATCCTCAGCATCGTGGAGGAGCTGCAGCTGGATGCACTTCCTGCACACAAAGTACTCAGGGACACTGGAAGCATCCCTGATTTCCCACATGGTACAGGAGGAGCATAACATGGGTCTGGGCTCTCCTGCCGTGACTTAACCCTTAAATTTTCTTCATTTGGCAACAATGCCAAAGGGAGCAGCACGTGCTGGAGCAGGAGAGCAATAACAGTGAATAGGACGACTGGATTGTACATCACCAAGGTCCAGGTCGGTGATTGACGTGGGCAGGTACAGCAGGAGCAGCGAGGTCAGGGCGAAGGAGCGGCGAGAGATTGTAGAGGGATGTGACCGGGGCCCAGGAGAGGCGAGGGCCCAGGGGCAGCATGGACCCAGCCCACACTGCGATATGTGTGTGTACTAGGTCCGTGCAGCAGAGCAGGTCTCCAGTCGTCCTGGTTAACCTTTGCCACTGGACCAAGACATAGCTTTGTCAAGCCCGTGTGGTGACTGGTGTGCAACGATCACCCCACGTTAAAAAAGTCCACGCACTGGCATCTTCCACCCAGGACACCGGGGATAACATAAGAACGTAAGGAGTCAGCCATTCGGCCCCTCGAGCCTGCTCCGCCATTCAATAAGATCATGGCTGATCTGATCATGGACTCAGCTCCACTTCCCTGTCCACTCCATATAACCCTTCACTCTCGTATCGCTCAAAAATCTGTCTATCTCCGCCTTAAATATATTCAATGACCCAGCCTCCACAGCTCTCTGGGGCAGAGAATTCCACAGATTTACAACCCTCGGAGAGAAGAAATTTCTCCTCATCTCAGTTTTAAATGGGCGGCCCCTTATTCTAAGATCATGTCACCTCGTTCTAGTCTCCCCCATCAGTGGAAACATCCTCTCTGCATCCACCTTGTCGAGCCCCCTCATAATCTTATACATTTTGATAAGATCACCTCTCATTCTTCTGAACTCCAATGTTGTCGGCCCAACCTTCTCAACCTATCTTCATAAGTCAACCCCCTCATCTTCAGAATCAACCTAGTGAACCTTCTCTGAACTGTCTCCAATGAAAGTACATCCTTCCTTACATACGGAGACCAAAACTGCACGCAGTACTCCAGGTGTGGCCTCACCAATACTCTGTACAGTTGTAGCAGGACTTCTCTGCTTTTATACTCTATCCCCCTTGCAATAAAGGCCAACAATCCATTTACCTTCCTGATCACTGTGCCTGCATAGTAACCTTTTGGGCCCGAGGTTGGTGAAGTTACCGCCGATTGCCAGTGAGTTTTCTCGGCGGTCTCGCTGTTTTCGGCGCTCTCCCCTGCGAGCGGGTTTGGTGAGACCCTCACGCCGGTGGTGAGAGAAGACCACTGGGGAGCATCTGCTGGTATACGCCGTTGTGCAACGCCGATAAAATTGGTCCCGGTGGTCCTCTGCTCCTGCAGCAGAGGAGACCACCGATTGGAGGCAGGTCTTACCTGGACGGTGAGTATGGAGATCTGCAAGAAAAGGTTAGCGTACTCATTTTCATCATTTTTTTGCAGGGATTTTGTTGGATGGGTCCTCTGAAGAAATTGTAAGTAGTATTTTTTTCATTTGTTGAATATTTTTCTTGCCGTTCCACGTCCCTGAACCCGACTCTATCCTCGCCGTTACTTTTCCCAGGCTCGCCGTTTGATGCCCAGAATCCGACCTATCGCTCGCTGCCTCCCACAATCGGTGTGTAACACCCATTTTTTCTGCTGGGCTGTTTTCTTCCATTTTTAAACCAATCTCCCGCCCAACGTCGTGTCAGGATCTCAGCGGTGATTTTGACAGTACATGGGCAGAACTTAGCTTTTATACACAAGGACCCCCAGGTCCCTCTGTACTGCAGCACTTTGTAATTTTTCTCTATTTAAATTTAAATTTGCTTTTCTATTATTTCTGCAAAAGTGGATAACCTCACATTTTCCCACATAATACTCCATCTGCCAAATTTTTGCTTACTAACTTCGCCTTTGTAGATTTTTTGTATCCTCCTCACAATTTGCTTTCCCACCCATCTTTGTATCATCAACAAACTGGGCTACATTACACTCAGTCCCTTCATCCAAGTCATTAATATAGATTGTAAATAGTTGAGGCCCCAGCACTGATCCCTGCAGCACCTCACTCGTTATTGTTTCTTAAACGGAAAATGACCCATTTTCCCGACTCTCTTTTTTCTGTTAGTTAGCCAATCCTCTATCCATGCTAATATATTACCCCCAACCCCGTGAACTTTTATCTTGTGCGGTAACCTTTAAAGTAGCACCTTATCGAATGCCTTCTGGAAATCCAAATACACCACATCCACTGGTTCCCCTTATTTGTTCGTTACATCCTCAAAGAACTCCAGCAAATGTGTCAAACATGATTTCCCTTTCATAAAACCTTGCTGTGCTTGACTGAATTAAGCTTTTCCAAATGTCCCGCTACTGCTTCCTTAATAATGGGCTCCAGCTTTTTACAAATGACAGATGTTAGGCTAACTGGTCTATAGTTTCCTGCTTTCTGTCTGCCTCTTTTTTTAAATAGGGGCGTTACATTTGTGAGTTTCCAATCCATTGGGACCACCCCAGAATCCAGGGAATTTTGGTAGATTACAACCAATGCACCCACTATCTCTGCAGACACTTCTTTAAAGACCCTCGGATGTAAGGCATCAGGTCCAGGGGACTTGTCCACCTTTAGTCCCATTATTTTACCGAGTACTACTTCTTTAGTGACAGTGATTGTAGTAATTTCCTCCCTCCCTATAGCCCCTTGATTATCCACTATTGGGATGTTTTTAGTGTTTTCTCCTGTGAAAACCGATACAAAATATTTGTCAAAGTCTCTGCCAGTTCCCTGTTTCCCATGATTAATTCCCCAGTCTCATCCCCCAGGGGACAACATTTACTTTAGCCACTCTTTTCCTTTTTATGTACCTGTAGAAACTCTTACTATCTATTTTTATATTTCGTGCTAGGTTACTTTCATAATCTATCTTCCCCCTCTTTATTTTTTTTTAGTCGTTCTTTGCTGGCTTTTAAAATTTCCCAATCCTCTGGTCTCCCACTAGACTTGGTCACATTGTATGCCCTTGTTTTCAATTTGATACCATCCCTTATTTCCTTATTTAGCCACAGTTGGTTATCCCTTCTCTTACAGTCTTTCCTTCTCATTGGGATATATTTTTGTTGCGAGTTATGAAATATCTCCTTAAATGTCTGCCACTGTTCATCAACCGTCCCATAATTTAATCTATTTTCCCAGTCCACTTTAGCCAACTCTGTCTTCATTCCTTTGTAATCTCCTTTATTTAAGCTTTGGACACTGGTTTGAGAAACAACTTTCTCACCCTCCAACTTGTTATGGTCACTCATTCCTAGAGGATCCTTTACTAGGAGATCATTTACTAATCCTGTCTCATTACACAGCACCAGATCTAAGATAGCCCGCTCCCTGGTTGGCTCCCTGTTCAAGGAAACTATCCTGGATTCATTCTGTGAACTCTTCCTCAAGGCTAGCCTGGCCAATTTGCTTTGTCCAATCAATATGAAGGTTAAATTGCCCATGGTTATTGCAGTTCCTTTATTACAAGCCTCCATTATTTCTTGATTTATTCTCCATCCAACAGTGTAGCCACTGTTAGGGGGTCTATAGACTATGCCCACCAGCGACTTTTTCCGCTTATTATTCCTTATCTCCACCCAAAATGATTCAACATCTTGATCCTCTGAACCAATATCTTTTCTCACTAACGCACTGATCTCATCCTTTATTAACAGAGCTACCCCACCTCCTTTTCCTTTCTGTCTGTCCCTCTGAATTGTCAAATACCCCTGAATATTTAGTTCCCAGCTTTTAAGTACTGACTCTAATGTATTGACTTACACGAGACACAGGCTGAAGTCAGGGTCACTCAGGACCTACACCTTTAATTCCAGCTCTCCAGTGCTGCACTTGCCTGAGACCTCCCTTTATATACCTCAGTGGGACAGGTATGGAGTGTCTCCTGCAAGTGCACCCCTGATGGTAAGGTATGCTTATTGCTGCAGATGATATCCAGTTATAGTCATGTATAGTATGGTAAGATACAGTTATATACAGTAATGTGAGATACATGACACCAGCCTTGGTCACCTTGCAACCACGTCTCTGTAATGGCTATCAGATCATACCCATTTGTATCTATTTGTGCCATCAACTCATCTCTTTTGTTACGAATGCTGCATGCATTCAGGTAAAAATGTGTTTTTTTGCCATTTTTTCCTGCTTTGACCCCACTTTCTGATTCACTTTTATGTTTATACATTCTATCCTAGCCGCTCTGGTTTTCATTTCCCCCAGTGCTACCCTGCTCTATTGCCTTCTCCTTATTCTTTGACTTTTTAACCTGCCGTCCTCCTGAACCCTCCCCCCACTAATTCATTTAAATCCCTCTCTACAGCCCTAGTTATTGGATTGGCCAGGACCCCAGTCCCAGCACGGTCTAAGTGGAGCCCATCCCGATGGAACAGCTCCCTCTTACCCCAGTACTGGTGGCAGTGTCCCACGAATCAAAACCCATTTCTCCCACACCGGCCTTTGAACCATGTGTTTCGCTCTCTGATCTTGTTGACCCTATGCAAATTTGCTCGTGGCTCGGTCAGTAATCCAGAGATTATTACCTTTGTGGTTCTGCTTTTTAATTTAGTCCCGAGCTGCTCATACTCTCTCAGCAGAACCTCTTTCTTTGTCCTACCCATATTGTTGGTACCCACGAGGCCCACGACAACTGGATCTTCCCCCTCCCACTCCAAGTTCCTCTCCAGCCCTGAGGAGATGTCCGTAACCCTGACACTGGGCAGGTAACACAGCCTTCGGGTCTCACACTCCCGGCTGCAGAGAACAGTATCTGTCCCCCTAACTATACTCTCCCCTACCACTACAACACTCCTTTTTACTCCCCCCTCCTGAATGGCCCCTGTACCACGGTGCTGTGGTCAGTTTGATCATCCTCCCTGTAGTTCCTGCTCTCGTCCACACAGGGAGCAAGAACTTCGAACCTGTTGGACAAGAACAAGGGCTGAGGTTCCTCCATCACTACCTCACTCGTAGTCACACCCTCCTGTCCCTGACCACAGACCAAATTTGTATTAATTAATCAAAGGAATGTGATTGCCTCCTGGATCGCGGCATCCAGGTAATTCTCCCCCTCCCTGATGTATCGCAATGTCTGAAGCTCGGACTCCAGTTCATCAGCACGGAGCCCAAGTTCCTCGAGCTGCAGACACGCTGCAGATGTAGTCGCTGTGGACCTCACTGGGGTCAACCAGTTCCCACATAACTCCCCTGCTCTTCTTCGAAATAGTAGCCTAGAGATATTTTACATCCCCCTGAGAGAGTAGATGGGGCCTCGGTTTAACATCTCATCCGAGAGGTGGTGAAAAATGAAAATGAATAATATGAACATGATGAAGTGAAGCAGGGATAAAGATCGAGCTGTGAGAGGCACCCATGTGATTATATCAAAGATGGGGAGACATTTGCTGAATATAATTGAGGCACTGCATTCCCACGAGAACCAAACAAAAACCAGACCACCAACAATCACTTTTTTGGTTTAAACTTTTAAATAGATAGCCCACAGTAAAGGGAAATCGTAGATTCTTAGAATCATTCTACAGAAGGGGGGCATTTGGGCATCGTGCCAGTGCTGGCTTTTTAGTGTCAGCCGTGGCTCAGGGGGCAGCACACTCGCCTCTGGGTCAGAAGGTTGTGGGTTCAAGTCCTACTCCAGAGACTGAGCACACAAATCCAGGCTGACACTCCCAGTGCTGAGGGAATGTTGCACTGTCTGAGGTGCTGTTAAACCAGAGGCGATGAGGAACTAGTTAAACCAAGGCCCTGTCTGCTCTCTCTCACCTGTGAACATAAATGATCCCATGGCACTATTTCGAAGAAGAGCAGGGGAGTTATCCCGGTGTCCTGGGGCCAATATTTATCCCTCAATCAACATAACAAATACAGATTATTTGGTCATTATCATAGTGCTGTGTGTGGGAGCTTGCTGTGCACAAATTAGCTGCTGCATTTCCCACATTACAACAGTGACTACACTTCAAAAAAACGTACTTCACAAGGCCATAAAGCAGTGGTCAGCACGTAACGTCCTGGACGCCTTACGAAAGAAGTAGAGGGTGGACCCTGTCGGATGATTCCCCGAGCAAACTGTCGAACTCGTCTGGCAGAACGTCTCATCGCCAGAGCTTTCACACAAGCACCAAGACGTAGCTCGGTTGGCGGTGAGGTGGGCCCTACCCGTCAGATCCTTCATGCACAGCCGGGGTTTCAGAGACAAGGCACTCTGCCCCTGAGTCGGCTATGGTGCAGACGAGACTGTCACCCATCTCCTTCAGGATTGCCCCTTTGCAAGGCAGGTCTGGAAGGAGATGCAGTGGTTGCTGTCGAGGTTCATCCCAAGCAGCTCTGTAACACAGGACTCTGTGCTCTACGGGCTGTTCTCAGGGACACACACCGAGACAGACATCACCTGCTGCTGGAGGGCCATCAACTCGGTCAAAGACGCTCTTTGGTCTTGCCGAAACTTGCTGGTCTTCCAGAGCGAGGAGATGTCCACGTCTGCGTGTTACAGACTGGCGCAATCCAAGATCCAGGATTACGAGCTGAGGGACGCACTTAAAATTGGTGCAGTCGCCGCAAAGGCACGGTGGGGAAGGGCCAGAGTTTAAAGCCCTTCCGTCACGGTAAACCCGGGGGCTGGAATCAGTACAAACCCCCCCTCGGGCCGTACTTGTAACTTCTTGCATACTAGAGCACCATGATCTGAAAACACCTGTGTAGTGCCATGTACAATGCAAGTTCTGTTTAGTAATGTATGTTGCAAAGAAATGTAACTGTACCCTCACCCATTCCGTGTACAGAATAGTGCCACATGTAACGTCATTTGATGACTGTATTACAATGTATCCTGGATTGTGCTGAAATGTACCTCGAAATGAAAAGCAAGCAAATGTAACTGCTGACCGCATCCAAATGTACTGAACGGCTTTCCAATGTATTGTGCAAATTTTTATATGAATAAATATATTTTGAAATTTAAAAAAAAATTGTCTGTAAAGCGCTTTGAGATATCCTGAGGTCGTGAAAACCACGATATAAAATGCAAGTCTTTCTTTCTTTGAAAGGTGTTTCCAATTAGCCTCACGCCCCACTATATCCCCACTCCCCCACTATATCCCCACTCCCCCACGATATCCCCACTCCCCCACTATTTCCCCATGCCCCACTATATCCCCACTCCCCCACTATTGCCCCACTCTCCACTATATCCCCACTCCCCCACTATATCCCCACTCCCCCACTATTTCCCCACTCCCCCACTATTTCCCCACTCCCCCACTATTTCCCCACTCCCCGACTATTGCCTCACTCGCACACTATTTTCCTACTGCCCCACTATTGCCCTACACCCCCACTATTG